>NW_026556914.1:0-29965 GCF_029017545.1 Prosopis cineraria
TCATTAATAAATACTGCTGTCCTTTTCTTTGGGTTGATTCCCACGTCTCATGTCTCTGACTCAACCGAATTCTAATGCATTTTTTAAGAGGAATCAATTCGTCCAAGTTTTGCTTCTCTCTGGGTTTTCGGCTACCTCTGTACCCCTCTGCAGCCCTAGCCTTCCTGGTTGAATTCGCTGTGAATAAATCCCGGGACATCATGGCTGATGTTGCTGAGACCACCCTCTCATGTGCTAACTGTGGCAAGCCGCTCATCTTCATTACGTGATCTTTTTGGGCAGCTGCTCAGCTTTTTAGTTCTCTGGCCATCCATTTTCTTCCTTTTGCATCTTCTTCTTGTTTTTATATGGGATTGTGAGAAGAGTTCTGCTTATTAGATAATGGATTATATCTTAAAAACAAGTTTTTGGATGCGATAAACAAGTTTTGGGACGCGATTCCCAGCAGAATGATTTTAGTGTTGTATTTGACGGCATGGGTTTTTTGGGAACCTAGGATTGGATTGTTCATGGACTTCTTGCCCCCAATTCGTAATTCTGAGTAGAAAGCAAGTGCAGCCATCTTCAAGTCAATTCCTAGCAGCCTTGGATAGTGAAAGATGAAACTTTTAGATTGCTTTTTAAATTTTCATGCAATCTCTATAGTAATTATATATATATATATAGTCGACCTATTTTGGAAACTGGATCAATTTCATTTGAAGGTCTATGAGCTAGTAGCTTATTTCTGGGCGTACTTATTTCATTTTCAGATTTTCTTGGTTTCTACCTGGAAAAAGCCTGAAATAAATTTTTCTTGAACTGCAGATGTTTAAATAATCATGTTTAATCAATCTTCTCTTTCACTCTATTCAGGTGTCCAAAATGCATGGAATTAAAGCTGCCTCGCGAAGGTGCTGCTTTCTGGTTGTAATTGTTCACTGCTTTATCAGCTTTTGCAAGTCCTTTATTTGCCATGGAAGTTGAGTGGATGATATAGAGTGAAGCAACCTCTAAAAATAGCTTTTATACTGACAGTTCTCTTGCAGAAATTTTTTATAAAAGTTGCGGGAAAGTTCTTTGTCTTTCCGATTAGCCGATACATCTCCATAAGTCCTGAGTATAAAAAAATTAAAAAAAAAAAGTTGATTGTCCCAGTGGTTGTTACGGAATATTGTTAGTCTCTTTAATCTATTAATGTAGACTTTAGAGGTTTTCACGTATTGTGGTTTCCTCAATTTGAACAGATGAACTTGGATATTTTTTGCGCTTCAGTGTTGATGTGGCTAATAATATTTCTTAAGTCATTTAATTACAGAAGATTGTGTTAGTAATTAGAGGCTGGGTTTGCTGGGCAAACTTTAAAAGTTGAGGATGGCCAACAATAGCTACTTTCTACATGCTTGTGAGAGTTTATATTGCAAACGTTTTGTAATTTTACTTTTACTTCTCAATGTAATATCCTTTATTTTGGGGCCAATTTTAAAATCTCTTGACAGCACGCAGGATTGTTTCAAAGCTTCATGGAGTTCACACAAATCAGTACACATGAAGGCAAAGCTAACTTCTTCTGGGACAGGCAATCTGCAGCAACAAAATTCAGACTCACTTGGTGAAGGGTGGTTATATTGCTTGAAGAAAGGGCAGGCTCGAACTCCCAAGATGCCTCACTTTGATTGGACTGGGTAATTCACTCGGACTTTGTTTTTGCATTTTATAAATCTCACATCATGTTTAACCATCACAGAATATTATGTTCAAAATTGGTAACAATATAATACTGTTTCTGAACTTCAGGTTCTCCTGTTTTTGCCTTTCTCATGTTTCCTTTAGATCTGTGCATTTGATTAGTTTGAGCATCCCATATGTTCGCAACAAGAATTATCAATTCTTTTATTTGCTCCTTATACATATAATTTTTGTTAAAAAATTTCATTTGTTGATAATTGGGAAGTGGAAACTAAGTCTCATTGTTGCTTTTATAAGGACGCTGAGGCCATATCCCATGTCTCCTAAACAAATTGTACCGGCTCATATTGATAAACCTGATTGGGCTGATGATGTAAGTTATTGGTAATTCTTCTTCCTCATATCTACATATAACCTAATAATTGGAGGTCATCTTCTGATGACTTAGCTTAGGTTCAGTAGTTTGTAAAATGTTGTTTATTACCTGCTTGCAGGGAATACCCAAAGTTGAGCCTAATAGTGATCTGCAGCATATTGTTGAGGTGAGTGTTTTTAAGATGCATTTGCTGGCAATACTAGGTTAGAGTACGCTGTTGGTATTTTTTTTAGTTTGCCATTATAAATTTGTTATTGATTGTTTATTTGCAGATTAAAACTCCAAATCAAATTCAGAGAATGAGAGAATCATGCCGAGTATGTGACTATATCCCCCCTGTTTCCCTGTATAGATTCTTATCTTATGGCGCAGTTCTTTCTCTTTCTATGTTTTCTTTTAAATCTAACTTATTTTATCCAACGCTAAAATTCATTTTCAGCTTTGATTACAGTACAGAATCATGTTACTCATTTGGATGTGGTGCTAACTGCTAAATTTTCTCCTTGATTGGTGTCTTTGTTATTTAATAACTTCAAGGCGCATGGCCTGGTCATCTGAATCAATTTCACTTGTTGATGAATGATTCTTGACCTGTTATCCTGTGATACGCTTGAACAATCTATATGATCCTAGTTCATGCCGATAACTGCTAAATTGCTGCTGATAAGAACCTTCTGGTTTATTTATATTCAATGTATGGTTTTACTTTATTGAGCTTAAGAAAGTGGACTGGCTGATTACAGAAGCTAGATCAAGAAACAAAAAATGCTTAAAAATGGTGCCCAAGGTAAGTTTTTCAACAAAAAATGCTTAACTGGTTTTTCCTGTATCACCTGGTGATAAAAGTCTTTCTCTGTTTACTTTTTTAGACCGTTAAAGTGGCTATATTAACTAATAGAGCAGAACTTTTGTTGGCAGGTTCCTAAAATATGATGGGAAATTTTAAATATAATTACGCTGTGTTCTTAATTATATGTTTTTGACTTAAGGAACCATGCTGATTTCCAGATTGCAAGGGAGGTTTTAGATGCAGCTGCTCGGGCAATCCATCCAGGTGTGACCACTGATGAAATTGATAGGGTCGTCCATGAGGCAACTATAGCTGCAGGTATTGATTTTAGTGAGCGCATTATATTTCGGTTGGAATATCTTTGGAATCCTGTAACTCTACTGGGAGCATATAACTACAGATTTTATCATATCATAGTGAAACATGCATTCCTTTGTTTTACTTTATATATCTTCATCTCATATAATGCCATTTTTTAACTCTACTGGGGCTTTTTTCTGATCAATAACTGGTCGTGTTAGTAATTGTATGTATTTTTTATCATTGTAGGAGGTTATCCATCTCCTCTGAATTACCATTTCTTCCCAAAGTCTTGCTGCACGTAGGTACTTGCCTTCTGTATTTGTTTCATTTTCTTCATCTTCTTCATGTTTGTTAACGTTATGTACCACTCTTTTTAACAGGTCAGTCAATGAAGTAATCTGCCATGGAATTCCTGATGCTAGGTAGGGTGTCCTATGCTTTTGCTGAAGAAATTCCGTTTTGGGGGTCACTTTTTCTATTATTTCCTCCGCCCAATTAACAGTCTTCTCCTCAACTGTGAAACATTACTTTGCCCTCTCCTTAAAAAGATACCTTACAACTAAACCCATGATTAGAACATATTCCAATGAATTTTTTCGAGAAACTTCACCAATTAATTGGCAATAGTTAACAACTCATGTATAAATATGCATTCATTAAGTATAGAATTAATTCCATAAACATGGTTCTAAATGTGACAAAAATTTTAAGAAATATATTTTTTAATGTTATACTTTTCACCCCAAAAAGTCCATATGATCCTTGGTGGTTTTGCATTCAAATGGCTTCAATACCAAGGTATTGTTTCTTTTAGATGAGTTGATGCGTGTGGGTGCACACGCATGTATTTTCTTGACATAGAAGGTTCTGCAAAACTAATTGCCCGAGTTTACTATGTCTTTTGGCTTGGTCCTTTTCTAGATCATTACGTATTTAATAATGGTAGCTTAATAGCTGCTTCCGGTAAATAAATATATTAACTTGAGAACTTTCACCTAATATATGCTTACTCTACAGGAAGCTTGAGGATGGTGATATTGTAAATGTTGATGTCACTGTGTACTATAAGGGAGTTCATGGTGAGTTGACTAATGTCCATTTGTTTTGTGACACACTTTCAACTTTTAAACAAAAGATTCCATGATTGGTTAATCTTAGAGTTGTTATGCAGCTGATCTTAATGAAACATACTTCGTTGGAAATGTTGATGAAGAATCTCGCCGGCTGGTCCAGTGCACATATGAGTGCCTGGATAAAGCAATATCAATTGGTATTTGTCCATTGAATTTCAACTCTCAACTCTCTGATTTGACTCTAGATATTATAAGTTCTAGATTTTAGTAGGCTTGGATTTTCCCCATCCTCTACTTTTTCTATGATGTCTTATGAAGCAATACTGTTGAAAGTAAAGACTTGGTTCTCGTTGATAGAGACATTAATATCTAACTGATTTGGGAACATATTACTTTTGTTAACGAACCTTTACCTCTTCTCTTCTAAATTGACGTGCAATTATAATTTAGGTGTGATTAGTGTTTTCTTTAGTCTTTGAATGTTTTAAAATATTCTAATATATTGCTAACTTAGTTGTGTTTTGCATTTTAATTTTTAAACTGTCTGATTGCTCTTATGCGTACTGCTTTTGGAGTAAAGCTATAAGCCTTACATTTGCAGCTGCCAGTAAAGTCATGATTTAATTTGTATTTTATATAGAAAATTTTTAGGATGCTCCATCCACTTACCAATGTTTAAAACTTGTCTGATAACTTTACTGTGCAAGCATCGTTTGGAAAAAGTAGTGATAACCATAATTATGTAAATTGTCATTTGAAGTTATGTCAAAGTTCACCATGTTTTTAATTGGTTAGGAGTTGGGAGAAAATTTCTGCATGCTTAGTCTTGTAAGCATTGGTTGATGTGTAAAAAATTCAATTACCTGTTTCTAATTCTTCTTTTCTCAAAAACTTCAGTGAAACCTGGAGTGAGATTTCGTGAGATTGGTGAAGTTATTAATCGTCACGCCTCAATGTCTGGTTTCTCTGTGGTAATGCACATAGTTTTGTTAAAACCTAATGTGTTTGATTATCTTTGCTTGATTGGCTGGAAGCTATTAATGTTTTGTCACTCTTCCCTTTCCCTCTTTAAAGGTAAAATCATATTGTGGCCATGGAATTGGAGAGCTCTTCCATTGTGCACCAAATATTCCCCATTATGGAAGTATCCTTATCGCATGCAGGAATGTGGAAAACATGTATTGAAAAAATGCATTCTGAATCTTCTGATATTTTACTTAGCTGTGCAGGAATTATTTGAATCAAAAGAGACTAGTTGATAGGCAGAGAAAAATATTTTCAAAGGGACAGCTTTTTTTGTCTCAATTAATTTATGCCAGCTAAGCCAAAACTCGGAAATCTTGCTTGTCACTTATCAGCCTCTTTAAACTTATCTGTTCGCTATTTTCTTTGTTTATCAGACATCCTTTTTTGGTCTCTGTTGAACACAATACTTCGGATTTTAGGCCTCATAACATTCTTTTTCGTGGCTTTCTTTGATATTTGTTTCAGAGTCTCTTGCTTAATTTGGATAATGCTGCCACTTGACAATGGCATTATGGAATGCTTTTAATCTATTTTCTTAAACTTCCCCCGCAATATTCTGTCAAAGGTCAACCTTAACAGTTTTTTCAGGAAATAAAGCAGTTGGTGTGATGAAGGCTGGACAGACCTTCACAATCGAACCAATGATTAATGCAGGTACCTTTTGCTCGCTAATTTAATGATTAATTTACGCCTCTGGCAAAAAAAAAAAAAAAAAGAGGATTAATTTTCCCCAAAGTGTACCCTTTTCTTCAAACTCTTGACAGAATTTTCTGAACAGGTGTTTGGCGCGATAGAATGTGGCCTGATGGATGGACTGCTGTTACTGCAGATGGCAAACGCAGTGCTCAATTTGAACACACACTTCTGGTAAGCGCAGATTCATAAACTTACAAATTTCATGCATGTGTTTTCTGAGTTCTAACATGATCAGTGAGGATCATAATGTTTTATTTTATATATTCTTTTCATTTTTATTATAAGATATTTCTAACTACTACATGAAAACTAAGGAGAGGTGATTAAGTTATTAATTTTGTTTCAAAATAGAGTAAACTTCCAATCTTACCGCTATTTAAATGAAAATTTTTAAATTTGCTTTACATTTTTAAATTTGATGAGTTTAAATAGGGTTAATTTCAGAAAAAACAATTAATTCCCAATCAAGTGCTTTATATTAAGAAAAAAATATTTTTAAAAGGCAACCCTGTAATGGGAACTAGTGTGGTATTTATTTTAAACTGAGTTGTAATTAGGAGGAACATATTTGGAAAAAAAAAATTCTAGAAGGATTCTTTTGAAAAATAAAAGAAGGTCGGGGCGTAAAGGTTGATTTACCCTTTTTTTTTTCCCTGGTTTAGGTAACGCAGACAGGTGTTGAGGTTCTGACAGCAAGACTGCCAACTTCACCCAATGTTTTCGATTGGCTAAATTCGTGAATGGGTGTGACATGTCATGTTCCTACACTGCTTTTTTGGTTGGATATTGAAGTTGAGTTCAAGGTCACATGAACTTAAAATAGATACATTGCATTGGAGGCTCTGCAATTTTATGTTATGAACTTTGATGATTTTCATGATTGATTGTTTATTGTCATATTTTTTAATGAAAATTAGATGATAAAAAGTCTTTCTTAAAATCATGGCCAAAGTACACGAAACTCACCTCAATTTTAGGTTAGACGCATATAACCTCTTTGAAAGTTTAGGAATCACCCTCAATAACTTTCAGATTTTGACCATTAATCTCTGCCGTTACAATGATCATTAACTGTAATCAAATGCATGTCACATCACTCAGTTGTCCGTGAGTAAATTAAGTTGGAATAAATTAATAAAATATAACAAATTACTTGTCATCTTCGGATAATTTTAATTTTAAATAGTCTAATGAGGCATGCAATTAGTTAAATTTAATGATGATTTTAGTAGCAAGAGATTAATGGTCAAGATCTAAAAATTAAGGGTGCAATTTTTAAATTTTTGAAGATGAGGGCTGTTTCACATATTTGACTTGACTTAAGGGAAAGTTTAATGTAGTTTAGCCTAAGTCAATTTTATCATGTTCCCATTGTATATACACATATTGGATTCCGTAATTAATGCATAAATATCTATCTTATTTACCCCCTCTTATAGGTAAAAAAAAGAATTTTTTTGAATTACATTTATAATTCACGTTAGTAAAATTTTATCAATATTTTTTTTACCTTCCATTAAATATTAGAAAGAAAAATATGTTATCAAAAAATGTATATTTAATAGGATAAAATTTAAAAAAAATAAATTTTTAGAGTTAATAAGTTTTAATATTTTCTTTAATTTAAACTAAATATGTAGGAAGTAATTTATAAATAGGATTAGAGGACTAGTTGCATGAACTCCATGTTTATTTTTTTGGCCTGAAGGCTCCATGTTGATGACAGTTTGAAAACTAATTTTACTTATTTGGTTGGAAATTTTCTAAAGGGAAGGCTAATTATAACTCATACTAAGTATTTTGAGGTTGATATTAACTCCCTCAAATAAAAAATTTGGTGAAAAGTAACCGGTCATATTTTCTTAGGATTGTTCAATCTAAATTTAAGTCTATTAAAACCTGATAGACATGAGTTAAAAAAAAAACCTATAGAAATGAGAGTAAATTAATAATAAAATTTATACAGAGGTATCTAAATTACTTTCTAAATTTACTCATATTTTGGATTCTTTTATTTTGCTTGGGAGAGTGACAACTAAGAATTTCATAAAAAAAAGAGAGTTAAATTTCATAACTTAAATTTTTAAATTCAATATTCATCCTTCTTCATTTTAGCACTAAAAATTTTAATTTTCTTAAAAATTTATGATTTTTTAATATAAGTCAAATTTTATATTAAAATAAAACAATTAGTACATAAGAACCAAAATACACCTTGGGTCACAATAGAAGAAGAAAGACAAGAAAAAACAACAACAAAGCAAAAGCTACAAAAGTGAGAACACGAACAAATATCAAGCTTCGATCAACACCTTTGTGAAGAAGTTGCAAGTGAAACCAAAACAAACTTTCATCACAAGGAATTTTTGTAGGCACTTATGATCTTGAACAGCAAGAAAGTGCATCACCAAGAACATTAATTTCACCATGGGCTTAGAAATGAGAATGACACTGAAATGCATTTGCATCGGACTATAAGGTTGCTTGGAAGAGCATTATCTTGCAAAAATCATGATTTAGTATTAATCTTATGAAATGCTTAGTTGTCATTCTCTTAGATTATGCTATTTATTGAAACTAGTTCATTCTTTTTAAATAAGTCAAACCATTTGGTTCTAATTACATTTTTCAACCTCTAAAACCACCAAAACATTTTCTGCTTTGATTTCTCTAGAAAATTCAAATGCATGAAAGCATTGATGTTGAACTTTTTTTTTTTTAAGTTTGAATGGAAAAAGAAACTATAATAGCTATTTCTTTGATTGACCAATCATTATGCAGTTATGCACCTTACACAATTTAAGGTGGATAATGATATTCAACTTTTATTATGATGGACAACCCATTTAAATTACCCTTCTTGGGGCTTTTGTAGTTTTTTTATCCATTATATTTAAATGGAATGTGGAGTTAAATAATAGTTAAGATTTAAAAATTTTATCATCTTTGTATCAAAAAAAAAATTATCATCTAAGTGATGTTTGTAAATGTTACAAGTGATATTTTTAATTTGTAATAAGTAATAATATAAATTATAATAACGGGTTTTGTCATGGCTTTTTTTTTATCTTAAATATAATTTAATTTTATTTGATTTTATATAAGTTAATTTTAAATTTGAATTCAATATAAGATTGATTAAATACAACTTAATTATAAATATTAATGTAAAATATACAATTTCTATTTATTTTTTTTTTCTATAATTATTCAGTTGTATATTTATAAAATATCAATTTTTTTAACCAAAATTTATACTTTATTGTTAATAAATGTTTAAGATATTTTCATATGGTATAAAAATTTCAAAATAATACTTATTTTATTATTTCATATTATTATATATTTTGAATTCTTCACTAATCATATATATTTTGTATTAATATCAAAATATATATTAAAATATGTTTATACCTGTTTTACTTTTTTAGTCAATTTTATTTGAGAAAATTTTGAAGAAACGAGTATATGAAAATCAGAAAAAGATTGAGAACAAAAAAATAAAAATAAAAATAAAATAGAAAAAACTATCCAATCATAACAAAATATATGATATTTCTGCACCTAAAAGGTGGCTCATCAAAATTGTTAAGTCAAGATCATCATTAGATGCTTGGTAAGCAAGTAGATCGATACAACTGTTTGCTTTCCAAACACATAATAGAAAGTACTTTTTCAATTTTTCGTAGTAAAATCTCTATACTTCTCGATATAATTGGAATAAGGATGTTGGGAGAAGTTATGTTGAATCAAGGATAAAGCTTCAAAGAAGTCTGAATAAATGTTAACTTTGGTTAGCTTAATATATTAACAAAGTTTGATTCCTTACAAAATGTTGAGCAGTTTAGCAGGCATGCTAGGGTAATAATCGAGATATTTAAAAAATTCTTTAATCCAATTTCTATAAGCAACACGAATAAAGCCTCCACAAGTCATAGCCTTATTGATGTTAACTAATTCATCAATGTTGAGTCTAGCTCGACCTATTTTAGGATGGTTCTGTTTTACTTCATATCTTGCAACCTCCTTTGATAAGCCGTTAATCTTAGACTATAAGTTGGTATCATTGATTAGTTGTTGTTTGTTGATGAATGCAATATCTTTGTCAGGTGTATCCTTTTCTAAAAAAATGTTCTTGCATCTTGCCTTCTAGATGTTCCAATATAACAAGGTGAAAAGTTTTTGCTAAGGAGTCCCTCTTGAGAACATTTGACATCATTTTTTGTATTCTAAGTTTTACACTCCTACACAAAAAGAGAAAGAAGATATTAAATTTAGAATGCTTAATTAGTTTCATCCAAACTTCTCGAGCGAAATTCCTTATAGTCACGCAAGATGTGAATTGAGGAATATGGGGAGTTGCAACTGTAAAGGCAAATCATTGGACAAGAGTTATTCCCATTTTTAATTGTATAATTGATTTGAAGGCAGTTCCAAGCAGCTTTTCAAATAAAACATCTAATTTTCTCATACGTTGGCCATTTCTAAATTCTTAACCAAATTTATGAATTAGTCTAGTTACATAATTGCATAGCTTTGTAGGCAGATTTAATGAAGTTGCTATTATTGGAAGGCCTCCAATAAATAATATTTTCATCACCTATGAGATTAGGAGCACACATAAGGAAAATAAGGAGAATTGCATTGTAGGCATTAAAAAAGAAAATTACACTTTAGACCTAATAAATTATGATAATGCATTGTAGGCCTAAAGGCCTTTATTGCAGTTATTTTAGGAACGAAAGTACAATTTTTCCTTCATGTGATTTAAAAATTCAGAACCTATGCAAAACCTCATCCAAAAGCACAACATGATGTTCATAAATTCTTAACATGATATTCATAAATTCTTAACACAGTGTCCATGCATACTTAGTTGATTTGTAGGTTAATTAAAATATACAATCACACAAAGAATGTACAACCCAATGTCTATGGATGTACAACACAATATTCATACATTCTCAACACAATGTTGATAAATTTTCAACATAATATTCATGCGTGTCTAATTGATCAATAGATTTAATAAAATGTACAAGTTACATTGACAATGTACAAGACAATATCTATGAATGTACAGTACGATGTTTATGCATTCTCAACTAAATATCCATACGTGTCAAGTTAATAAGTAGGTTTAATAAAATGTACAAGTTACGTAAACAATGTACAATACAATGTCCATGGATACACAATATGATGTTTATGAATTTTCAACACAATATCTATGCATGTCCAGTTGATCTGTAGGTTAATTAAAATAAAGTTACATAGAGCATGTACAACATAATGTCCATAGGTACACAACATGATGTGCATAAAATTTCAACACAATGTCCATGTGTGTCCAGTTGATCAGTAGGTTTAATAAAATATACAAGTTATGTAGATAATGTACAATATAATGTCCATAGATGTACAAACACAATATTCATGCATTCTCAACTGAATGTTTATGCATGTCAAGTTGATCATTCCACCATTTTCAATTCATTTCTTTCATTTTGATTAAGGGCAAAATTATATTTTTGCTCCTAAAAATTACAAGAGCCCTTAGGCTTGCAGTGCGATTCTCCCAAGACTTAATTAGCAAGCGAAGACTTGGATAAACAAGTAGAAAGGCTTGGCTTGGTGCCTTAGTGGGTATTTATTCATTTCACAAGCAAAGACTTTTGGGAGAATCGCATTATAAGCCTAAAAAATTCTAATAATGCATTGCTTTATTGCAATTTTTCTGGAAAGCAAAAGTAGAATTTTGCCCTTAATTAACTTGACACACATGGACATTCAATTGAGAATTCATCAACATCGTATTGTGTATCCATGGATATTATGTTGAGAATTTAGGAACATCGTATTGAGAATCCATGAATATCGTATTGTGTACCTATAAACATTGTGTTGTGTATGCTTTGCGTGGCTACTTTAATTAACATACAAATCAACTGGACACTTATGGATATTGTGTTAAGAATTCATGAATATCGTGTTGTGCACTCACGAACAATGTGTTGTACATGCTCTATGAGACTATTTTAAATGGGTTGAAAAATTCATGATCATATTGTGTGTCCATGTATATTGTGTTGAACATGCTCTATGTGACTTATATTTTAATTAACCTACAAATTAACTGAATACGTATGAATATTATATTGAGAATTTATAAATATCGTGTTAAGAATTCATGAATATCGTGTTATACTTTGTGAATGAGGGTTTAGTGAAGGTTTTGAGTTTTCAAATCACACAAGAGCAAAATTATACTTTTGTGTCCAAGAAAATTACAGCAAGGTCCTTAGGCCTGCAATGTATTTTCAAAACTTTTTAGGCTCAAACTACAATTTTCTATTTTTTTAGGATCTATAGTACGATTCTACCATGGAAATAACATCAAGCACATCCCTATGAAGATGATAAAAATATTATTTGATATATTTCCTTAATTCAAAAATGTAAGGCATTTTTTGAGAAGTTGAATATTAAAAAATGTAAGGCATTTTTAATCTTTCGAGTTGTAATCATTACTTTTTTTCAAATATGCCCCTATTGATGAATGACTTTATATTTATTGTAGAGTATTTAATAGGGGTAAATATAAAAAAAATAGAGTTATTTTGAAAGTAGGTAACTATTTTATTGAAGGGTAAAATATAATTAAAAATATCTTATTTTTTTTACGGAGGGAATATAAGATTTTTTTTTATAAACAAGGAGAAATCCACAGCCACATTAGCCTATCTCATTCGAAACCGTGCAGCCTTCCGAACTAAGCATCCTCACAAGATCTGGAGGTGCCCAAGAGATGCTGTAGAAACCCAGCAACACACGAAGACCATATTTGGCTAATAGATCTGCAACTCCATTAGCCATTCTGCACACATGGTGTGTTCGAACCTCCTAGTCTCTTTGAAGCAGGATCTAAGCTTCTCCGATAACAGTGACATTAGTATGTTGAGAGTTACAGCCCTTTTGAATGCACTGCAGTGCTTCTAACGAATCTGACTTCAGTTCCACCTTCCTATAACCCATGTCCCAAGCAAGTTTCAGATCGTGAATGATAGCCCAAATTTTCATAGATAGTTCATCTCCATTATCAATCCTGCAATAGAAACCACAAACAAATTTCCTATCATGTGTGCGAATGAGGCCCCCACAGGCATTGGCATTCAAAGCATGAGAGTAGACTCTATCTACATTCACCTTGACCTAGTCATGATCCAGAGGCACCTAATGAGAATTAGCACTGTTAAGTGAGCCAGATAACTTCCTATATGATTCATGAATACTATGGAAAAGGGCTTTTGAACTGGCAATAACAGAAGTGTTGCTCATGCACCATTGTTCAAATATTTGTTGATTTTGTTTGTGCCAAAGTTTCCAGTAAACAATCGTAAAAATAGAACTCTAATCCATTCTAGCAAAGGGAGATGAGCAAACTTTGACCATGCACGTGAAGGGACAACCACATGCCAAAGATTATTTGTAGCTGGATAATCATGAAGAACATGCAATATATCCTCTGAATTTCTTTTACACACAGAGCATAACCCTGAATCAGCAATCTTACGCTTGAGCCTTGTTCATTTGTAAGCAACCTCCCTCTCACCGCAAGCCACATAAACACCCTACATTAATATGGAACTTTTAACTTCCAAATGTGAGACCACAAATTGTCTGTTGTGGCAAAACTCTGAATGATGTTTTCATAAGCAGATTTCACCAAAAACAGATCACTTCTATCCCATTTCCATCTAACACTATCACCATTACCAATGACCTCCGTACCTTCCTCAACCTTCTTCCAAATTTCTTTAATACCAACCCAAACATTCGAACCCCTTTTCTCAGGGTCAATCTTAGGAATAATATCATTACCACATCGATACTTATCTTTGACAATCCGTACCTAAAGAGCATCTCGCTTTGTCATTATAGTCCAATCCAACTTTATAAGAAAAGACTGGTTTTGATGTTTAGCATGTCTGAACCCAAGCCCTCCATTCTTCTTTGGCAAGCCAACCTCATTCCAGCCAACTAGAGGAATGCGGTGGTGGTTTTTGGAGCTACCCATAAAAAGGATTTATTGCACTGGTCTAAGCAGTTACAAGTGTTAATTGGGAGTAAAGCCGTCTACATAATATGATTAGGCATGGTTGAAGATACGACTGAGATCAAAGTTGTTCGTCCTGCTAAAGAAAGAGAGTTTATCTTCCACCCCATCAACTGCCTCTTAACCTTCTCTACAACTTCCTCGAAAGTATCATTCTTTACCTAGGAGTGATGTAGAGGTGCACCTAAGTATTTGCCAAGACTCTCAATAGGAGTAAATTCTAGAATCTCATTAATCTCGTTACATCAATTGTTTTCCACATTACCAGAATAGAATATTCTGGTTTTAGATGTATTCACTGTAACCTCCCAGAGGTTAAACCACAAATTACTCCAAATCATGATAATCCAGGGTTTAACCCTCAAAAAATTACCAAATTGTAAAGTTTTATAAAAAAAATTTCTCAAAATTCTTTCAAAGAAATCTCAATCTCAACAAATCAAATCTCAAACATGATTTAAGAAACTCCAAATCATAGTTTTGAAAACAAAGCAGAAGCTTGAAAATCAATTGGGACCCAAATAATGAGTTTTAAAACTCAAAAATAAATTTTTTTTGTAGAAAGTGACTCATGCACCGTGGCACACGGCATGTGCACCACGGCGTATCTTCTCTATGCCATGCACCGTAATGCATTGCACGAAATTTGACAACATCAACGCATGAACTTTCGATGCGTCCCAAATCTCTGTCCGACGTCTAATTAAGGTGATTTCAATGTCTATACGGAGCTTTCTCCCAGCTCTAGCTAATGGTATCAGTTTCACATTCAAACTCATTTTCTATAAAAAGTTAGACACCAAAACCCATTTTAACCACTTTTCACAAAATTTCTTAAATGGGGTGTCTTAACTCAACCACGCGTGCCAATAGCTTACACCAACCATCCGACCACACTCAATAGACTCTTGCAGACTTGTGCAACGCACCACACACAATTAAAAATACTTATATCATAAAATCACCACTCAACCCCGATTTTCACAAAATATAAAGGGGAAGAAAATGTTGCACAAAATAAACAATTTCATTCCAAATTTCTCAAAATACATATGTTTATACTTGCACAAGTATTTTAGCCCTATCCATAAGTTTACAACCAAAATTCACTAACTTAGGACAAAAAATACATTAGTTATACACAAAATCATACAAGTAGTGCATAAAGCATGCCAAATAATCCTAATTGGCAATTACATTAACAAATACACATGACAGTACCAAAAGAGAGGCATATAGAGGATTACTCCATAAATCCTAAGCCTCTGTATGTTTTCCCCGACTCGAATCCAATGAGCTAGGTCTTAAAATATTAAGAATTGAGGGATGAGTACAACTATTTAGTAATTAAGTTTTACTTAACTCATACAGTTGTATATTAATTGTAAATAGATGCAATTAGGCAAATAAGCACAATTAACACATAACATTCGGTCACGGTTCACAAAACTAACAACCATGTGACTAGGCTTGCCATAAAATATTTTATCATGTTATTTAGCAAAAACATAACACAAGGTCGCAAAAATAACAACCATGCACCCTCAACACATGCCGGACCACAAAACTAACAACCATGTGGCCGAACTTATATGCATGATCATATACCAACCTTATATCCTCCTGTTACCTCTAACACAAAACCGATGGCTATCATGTGGCTACGTCCTTTACGGACTAACCCAACCTTCCACTTGTGAGGAGCTATCGGGCCAAGGTAAACTCACTCACTTATATAATCCAATTTCTTCCAATACTAATGACCATGGAGTGTCGTACCTTAATCTAGCCTCCTCATGAACCGGTGGAGACTAGTTAGGTTTGAGTCTCTCATAGAACAAGTAGGATAGTCCCGAATCAATTATGGGATAAGGCCTACCTCCTGATTCCAACGGTCGGTGCCATGGCTAGTTTTCAATTCCAACGATCATTGCCAATACCACGTGGATTTTAATCAATCTACTCTTCTCCCTAGGCGAACCCCTGCCAATGATCATGCTATACACATATTTCACATAATATGCATTTTAACAATCAATTCATAACACATGAACTTACATAACTCAAATATTCCACAATTCAACACATAATTCATCACAGTTCTCCACCCATAGTAATAAATCACAATTAATTTCATAAAACACTAAGGGTGGCAAAATAAAGGTTTTCTTTCCAAAAATCATTTCACAAATCAAACACTTTGCCAATATGCATCATTAATTTAACTCATAATTCATATTTCATAAACACAATTAACATTCAACTATAAAAATTAAGTTTTTCTTGGTTACCTCAAACCTTTGAGAGGTCAAAGGCTTATCTCTCACTATACCAACTTCTCAAAGTTTCAACAAGCTCGAATGGTGTCAAAAACGAACCTCTCTACATCTATACCATAAGAATTTCATCATTGTCTAAATCTTAAAGTCTTATCAACATAAAACTCCACACAGTTATTTTTATCAACTCATAATCACTACCCATTCATATCCAATGGGCTCATTAAATTTCATTAATGCACATTATCATTAATAACACCTCAAATCATCATTAATGCACATAAATCTCTCCCAACTACCTCATAAATATCAATTTTCAGATAATAAATGCTCCTATAAACCAACCACTTCCAAAATCATCAATGTGATGTTCCAATATATTAAACAACTCCCATTATACTCATTTAACCAATAGAATCAGACTCATACTCTTATGGGTCAAAAATCCATCTCCCAATTCAAACCCTATAATAAATCATCATAAATGAAGGAGAGAAAGGAAGAATGAGGCTTAGATTACCTACCTTAAGTGTTTGAGAGCTTCAAAATGTCAACAATGGAAGCCAATATGTATGCCCTAGCAGAGCCCAGCATTCTCTTCTTTTTCTTCCTCTTCTTCTCTTCTATTTTCTCGTGCAGACACGATCTGATTTATTAGAAATTTTGCCCGTGTGCTGCAGCGCATGCTGTCCTTCGCCACGGCGCATGGCACAAAGGAGCCCATTGCATTTAAATTTATGTTCATGCACTGCGACAGACTAACCATGCACAGCAGTGTGTGGCATAAAAAATAATGCTTCACTTTTCTTTCTCTTTCCTTGCCCAGGTGGCCCGTCATCGATCCGAACCCACTGCTAGGGCTGAAATCATAACAATTATGCCAAGTTAAGCCCCTTTGACCACACACATCATTAACTCACTAATTACCCTCATTAAGTTAATAAACTAGGGTTAAATTTTTTCAGATGTTACATTCACCTTCAAACCAGAGCTTTCACAAAAAGCTATGATACATTGATTAATAATTTCCGCTTGACGACAAGTCACCTTTGAGAAAATAAAAATATCATCTACAAAAAATAAGTGCAATAAAGGGAGCCTAAATTTCATAAGCCTGATCGGACTCCAATCTCCTAACTCTATAGAATTCTGAATCAAGTGAGCAAGTTTTTTCATGCAAATAACAAACAAGTAAGGAGATAAAGGATTATCTTATCTAATGCTTCTCGATGAAAAAAAAAACCATCAGCTTTTTTCCCATTCCATAATAATATAAGATTTTTTTTTTTTTATGCTGGTTGAGATCGAAGAGTTGCGCATTAAAAAATAAAACGAATAATGATATAAAAAATTTGCAAGTTTACCAAATTCTTCCAAAAATTAATTATTACCCCGATAAAAAGTAAAAACACATTCTCAGGGGTAGCGGATCCATTTGCCTTCGTCGACGAACTAACATTCCAAACTCTGTCGGACGCCTTCCATTGTTGTCAGCCCTGCATGGTTGTTCTAGGGCAAGCAGTGAAGGATCGAACCCTAAGGCTTTTTATACTACCAAAATCTGGTGAGATTGATTTGTTCAATCTGGCTTTGAATTTAGATTTGAATTTGTCCCCCGCTTCATCTGTTCCCTGCGTGGCTGCTCTTACTTTGTTTTAAATTTTTCATGTTAATTTGGCTTTGAACTTGGTCGTGTAATCGTTTGAATATTGAGGTTTTTTTTTTGTTGTACTGGTTTTTGCTTGAATGGTGTGTAATTGGGCTATTATACTTCTTCCCTCTTCATTTTTATCACTAGCGACCTCTATGATTTGGATTTTTTTTTTTTTGCAATGTTGGATTTGTTGTGAATTGGCATTCTTTTTATTAATCTTGTTATATTATCATCAATTTTGGAAAAGTCTCAAGGTATTTGTGATGTTCTTTTAAATGACTTGGCTCGATTTGTGTCAAAGCATCTAGAGCAAAATTGAAAGGGTATTATATCCACTATGCATATTTCAAAGATCTGTTTCACGAAGCTGGGGGTGTTTTGGCTGTCTCGATAAAGTTAGGCAAATGCAAAACACTCTCTTGAGGGGCAGGACCTCTACCATGCTCTGGGCTAAAGGCGTTAGAAAGGCACTCTCGTGTGTGAAATCACTAAAGTACCAAAGCTATGCTATATAAACGAGATATGGATGGACATAAATCTGAGGTAGTATTTGACACAAATTAACAGTTCAAGCAAAAAATATCAGGTCATAAAACTGTAATCATCAAAACACAAAATTAAGTCACTGATGGTCTGATATTTCTACTCAAGCGTGATAATCATTCAATACATGCATTGCAAAACTAAGCATACCCCACCTTTAATTCATTCATGCCATTCACATCTATATATCTCCTATGCATACTTAGAGTTAACGGGGTTTCCTTTCCTAAGAGTACTTACAAACTAACAGATCACTACTTACTAAGCATCCATTAACATCCATGTAAAATTATCATATTGATATACTACTTTGGGTTTGAAACAGGAACTGAACACTCATGTATTCAAGACAGGCATATAATTTTTTGCATTGAATACCTTGATTGAACATCCACAAAATGTTGCAGGTTGTGTGTGAGTTTTGGTTTTGTTGAAGGATAGCTTATTCAACTATCCTTTTATTGGCACTAGCTATGCTACCCACTGGAGCAAAAGAGACACAATTACATGAAAACAGTAGTCAGAAGGTCCATCCTCAACCTGTGGAAGAGGCCATGAATCAGAATCCTGAAGCTTTGGAAACTTTAATGTCTAGAATCTTTACAAATATATCTTCCTTGAAGTCAGCTTATATCCAGCTCCAGTCTGCTCATACTCCCTATGATCCTGATAATATACAAACTGCAGATAAACTTGTTATTGCAGAGTTGAAGAACCTGTCTGAACTCAAGCATTTCTATCGGGAAAACAACCCAAAACCAGTGTGTGTTTCCCCACAAGACTCTCGTTTGGCTGCAGAAATTCAAGAGCAGCAAAGCCTCCTGAAAACCTATGAGGTTATGGTGAAGAAGTTTCAGTCCGAAATTCAGAATAAAGATTCGGAGATCCATCAATTGCAGCAGCAGATAGAGGAGGCTAGCCAAAAGCGGGCCAAGTTAGAAAAGAATCTGAAGCTTAGGGGCTTGTTAACCAAAGACTCTGAAGATGAAAATAGGTTTTTCCCTGTTGATCTTACACCAGATCTTTTTACATCTGCTGCAGAAGCAGCTTCCAAAGCCATCCACGATTTTTCTAAGCCGTTGATCAACATGATGAAGGCAGCTGGGTGGGACCTTGATTCTGCTGCCCACTCAATTGATTCTAATGTCATTTACACAAAGAGAGCTCACAAGAAGTACGCATTTGAGTCCTACATATGTCAAAGGATGTTTGGTGACTTTGAGCAGGAAAGCTTCGGTGTCAAATCAGACCGTGTTACAGTCACGAAGGAGAGCTTCTTCCATCAATTTCTTTCCTCAAGGGAGACGGATCCCTTGGATATGTTAGGGCAAAATCCGGATTCAATTTTTGGTAAATTTTGTCGGAGCAAGTACCTAGTGGTTGTTCATCCAAAAATGGAAGCATCGTTCTTTGGAAATCTAGATCAGCGAAATTTTTTAGTGGGGGGTGGACATCCAAGGACTGCTTTTTACCAGGCTTTTCTGAAACTTGCCAAGTCAATTTGGCTTTTGCACAGACTTGCCTATTCATTTGAGCCAAATGTCAAGGTATTTCAGGTTAAAGCGGGGAGTGAATTCTCTGATGTTTATATGGAAAGCGTGATAAAGGATCTGGTCATGGATGAAAGTGAGGTGAAGCCCAGAGTTGGGCTGATGGTCATGCCTGGATTCTGGATTGGTGGAAGTGTGATTCAGAGTAAAGTCTATCTCTCTAATATGAAGGTAGCCGAGTGATTTTGGATAATACATGCGGACCTTTTGTCCAGACAGTCTGATGTATGTAGCTAGGTCAAGTTGCGTTTTCTTATCCTGCAATGTGTAATGTAATGCTGTTTGTAATATATTTCATTCCTGTTAGTGGTCTCTGAGATGAAATTGTGCTCTCTGGGTGTCCTTGTTTACCTTCAGGTTTTATTCTGCTGTTTGCTCATATCCCACTTGAAAATCCAAAGAGATTAAGATTGTAATTTTTCTGGGACCTCATATCCAGAATCGTATTAATGCAGATATATATAAAATGCGTGGTGTTATCATTATTGTCCTTTGGAAAATGCTGTCATTTTCATTTTTCCTGGTGATATCTTTGTTGGCTGCCTCATACTACTTCAAGCATCCCTTTTTTCCTTGTGGAGAAGAGCGATTTCATCTCTATTAATTTAACAGGGTTTAGGTCTTTAACCCTTTGGTAAAGGAAGGGTGACAGATTATTATTATTTTTTATGTTATTTGAGAAATTAAGATAAGCATGATGGATAATCCAGGAAGAGAACCTAGAAACTCCAGCAACATCTCTCATTCTTTGAGGGTTAGACGAATCAAATGGTCCAGGCGTATAATCCTCTTAGACAGAAAAGCTTGATGTCGCACAAATTGGTTAAATCGAAACTGTACAAATGCTGTATCGTGATGTTCAAGGAGATCCGGTGAAATCTCCAGATATGTTATGGTGGCGCAAAATAAAGACCAATGGCGGACATTTTGATACACCGCAAATTCAAATAAGGTGGTGGTGGTGCGCAGAAGAGATGGAGAGGGATAGGAATCCAAATTGATGGAGTTTGCTGCTGTTAAAGTGGTTTTTCCTGTATCACCTGGTGATAAAAATCCTTCTGTGTTTACTTTTTAAGACTGTTAAAGTGGTTATATTAACTAAGAGAGCTGAACTTTTGTTGCATTATGTTACGTTTGGAATATCTGAAATCCTGTAACTTATCAATATCATAGTGGAACACGCATGCCTTTGTTTTACTTTATATATGTTCATCTAATGCTACTTCATCCAAGCTCATAAAATTGCTGTGTTTTTGGATGCCCTACAAAAAAATAGCATGTTCATTGGATAGTTTTATCAGGCAAGATGTGTTTAAGTGACCTATGAGGCATGCACTGTTTTATCAAATTACATTATGGGCCTGTGCTTTGCATGGAGTTTGAGGTGAGTTGCAAGTTTGATGGTTTATAAATAATGCATCTTCTTATAGATTTATATTATGTATAGATTATGTAGACTCTATCTTCTATTTGGATGCCATTGCATCATTTTTCTTTGCCAGTTACGATCTGGCCAATGTTACTTAATTATTTTGAGCTGATTAACTTTTCCTCGTCTCTTTTTCATCAAGCGTCCTTTTGCAGGTACCTCTTTGCTCATTGTTCTAAGGGAAAACATAACATTGGATTCTTGCATTTTACCCGTGTTTAGTTATAAATTCTTACATTTTTTTCGGTATTTTAAACTCCTACACTTTCATTTTTTGATGTTCTAGATTCCTCCAAGGCCTCTATACTTCATTCATTTAAAGACTTAGAATACCAACAAATAAGTATAAGAACCTAGAATACTAAAAAAAATGCATGAGACCTATAACAAAACATGAACAAAGTGTAGGGACTCAAAATTATGTTTTCTCTTGTTTTAATGATTAACTTCCCCTTTTCTTCAAACTCTTAACAGAAATTTCTGAACAGGTGTTTGGCGTGATAGAATGTGGCCTGATGGCTGGACTGCTGTTAATGCAGATGGCAAACGCAGTGCTCAATTTGAACACCCACTTCTGGTTAGTGCAGATTGGTAAACTTAAAAATTACATGCTTGTGTTTTCTGGGTTCTAATATTATCAGTGAGGATCCTAATGTTTTATTTATTTATTCACTACCTCCAATCATACTTATACTCTTTTTAACTGAATGACAAAGATTAAAAAATTGATTAAAATTGCCACCAAACACTTGGATCAATTGGCTAGAGACTTGGTCCAATTTAACAAGAGATTTCGAGTTTAAACCCTTGATATGCAACATCAATTAAATTCTTAGTGGAAGGTATGCCCTTCAAAGAAGTGCTTGCAAGCTGTTGACCAGATCTGAGTCAAAAGTCTCAGGATGTTAGAGCAAAAGAAAAAAATTGATTAAAATTAGTTAATGTTCTTGATTTTATTAAAAAAATTGTCATATTGTAAAATTGGCGAGCAAGTCATCCATGGACTTGGTGCAGCCGCGCTTGCCGTACCCAACCATGTTTAGGCAAACAGGGTTGGCCCATACGACAACAACAACAACAACAACAAGCCTTTATCCCACTAGGTGGGGTCGGCTACATGGATTGCAAGACGTCATTGTGCTTTATCATTTATCAAGCTTTTAGGAATATTATTAATTAAGAGATGGCGTTCAACAACTTCCAAGAGTATTCTCTTAGGCCTTCCTCTACCTCTCTTAATCGGACTCAAAGTTATATGTTCCACTCTTCTCACTGGTGCCTCCCTTCGTCTTCTTTGTACATGCCCAAACCATCTCAACCGATTTTCTACCATTTTTTCTTCAATAGGTGCCACCCTTACTTTTTCGCGTACGTGCTCATTTCGAATTTTATCTTTACGTGTATGTTCGCACATTCATCATAACATTCTCATCTCTGCTACTCCAACTTTATGCTCTTGCTGTCCCATTAGAGCCCAGCATTCACTACTATATAACATTGCCGGTTTGATAACAGTGCGATAAAACTTTCCTTTAAGTTTATTAGGCACCTTACGGTCGCAAATAACTCCTTTAGCTTTTCTCCAATTAAACCACCCAACTTGAATTCTATGTGAAATATCTCCACTGATTTCGCCATCATTTTGAATAATGGCTCCCAAATATCTAAACTTTTCACTTGAGGTATAATTTGATCTTTCAATTTCACTTCCAAATTATTGTCGAATAGTCTTTTACCAAATTTACAATATAAATATTCCGTCTTACTTCTACTCAGACGAAAACCTTTCGACTCCAATATCCTCCTCCATAACTCAAATTTGTAATTAATCTCTTCCCTTATCTCTGCTATAAGAACTATATCATCCGCGAAGAGCATACATTTCAAAATTTTCCCTTGAATATGTTCCGTCAAAACATTTAAGATCAAGTTGAACAAATAAGGACTCAGAGATGATCCTTGATGTAATCCAATCTTTATAGGAAAATCCTTTGTTTGACCACTAGGCGTTCTTATACTAGTTTTTACCCCCTCATACATATCTTGTATGGTTTTAATATAAGCAATCCGTACTCCCTTTTTTTCCAATGCTTTTCAAAGCACTTCTCTTAGTATACGGTCATAAGCTTTTTCCAAATCAATAAGAACCATGTGTAGATTTTTATCTTTACAACGATACTTTTCCATTAATCCCCTTAGTAGATAAATTGCCTCTGTAGTTGATCTACGTGGCATAAAACCAAACTGATTCTCAGAAATACATGTCTCCAATCTCAACCTGTGCTCAATTATTTTCTCCCACAATTTCATTGTATGGCTCATGAGTTTAATCCCTTTATAGTTAGTACAATTCTGAATATCTTCTTTATTTTATAAATAGGAATTAATGTACTTCTCCTCCACTCATCAGGCATTTTCTTGGACCGTAAAATCATATTAGATAACTTAGTTAACCATCTCACCCCTTCTTCACCTAAACATTTCCATACTTCGATAGATATACAATCAGGTCCGTTGGCTCTACTATTTGCCATTTTCTTAAAGCTTCCTTTACCTCCTTATCACGTATTATTCGATAGAATGACAAATTTTGTTCTCTTTCACCAGTTACTAAATCCTCTAAGTTACTAGATGAACCCTCTCCATCATTGAAAAGTTTAGAAAAGTAAGTCTCCTATCTATTTTTAATTTCATCATCTGTAACTAAAATTCTTCCCTCTTCATCTTTAATACACCTTACCTATTCTAGATCTCTTGATTTTCTTTCCCTACTCTTGGCAATCTTATAAATATTTCGCTCTCCTTCCTTCGTCTCAAGGCTCTTATAAAATTCCTCAAAAGCTTTAGAACGAGCTTCACCCACAGCTCTCTTAGTTTCCTTCTTAGCCATACGGTACCTCTCCCAATTTTCTCCATTGTTACACAAATGTATAGCTTTAAAACAGTTCTTCTTATACTTGATTTTGTCATGTACACTATTATTCCACCACCAAGACTCCTTATCTCTCAGACTAGAACCTTTTGATTCTCCCAAAACTACTTTTGCAACCTCCCATATCTTTTTAGCCATATCCTCCCATATGATGTTAGCACTTTCCTGAGATTTCCAAATTCCTTTATCCAAAAGATTTCACTTGAAAATATATTGCTTCTCACCTTTTAATTGCCACCACCTAATCCTTGGTGCTACTACTTGTTGACATTTTTGAATTTTACTCATAATACACACATCAAGGACTAGGATCCTATGTTGTGTCGTTACAGCTTCTCCGGGGATCACCTTACAATTTTTACAAAGTCTTCTATCTGTTTTTCTAACCAAAAGAAAATCAATCTGTGACCTTGAGGCTCTACTTTTGTAAGTGATGAGATGATCATCTCTCTTCTTGAAACAAGTGTTGGCAATCTTAAAATCATGCACCAATAAGAAATCAAGAAGAGTTTGTCCTTCATTATTTGGCTCTCCAAAACCAAAATCACCATGCACCCTTGCATACTAACCAGCTTCCCTCCCGACATGCCCATTGAAGTCTCCTCCAATAAAAATCTTTTTACTCTGTGGTATGTGTCGAATCAACCCCTCCAGATCCTCCTAAAATAATTCCTTAAGACTAGCTTCTATCCCGACTTGCAGCGCATAAGCGCTAACAATATTAATAGTCTCACGTCCAATTATCATTTTTAAGGAAATAATTCTGTCTCTAATTCTGCTAACTTTTACAACATTCTTCTTCCACTCCTTATCTATAATGATGCCTACTCCATTGCGTGCACTTACTTTTCCTATATACCAAAGTTTGAAACCTTGAATATCCTTAGCTTCTTCTCCACGCCATTTTGTTTCTTGCAGGCAAAGGATATTGATTTTCCTTCGAATCATAACCCATACAACCTCTACAGATTTACAATTCAATGTCCCAACATTCCAAGTACCAAATCTAATTTTGCTCTCATGGACTAACTTCTTTAGCCGCGTGCGTCCAGAATGATGCGGTAGCCCTTGCTCATTTAACACTACATCCGGGCGCCGATGCAGCGGCTCTAACTCACTTATCACTGTACTCGAGCCATGCAGCGCGTTACTTACAGGCAACGACCTAGCATTAACATTATAACGTTTATTGTCCATGTTCATGATAGATTCAACAAAGTTTTACATTGACTGTTGATGGCCTAACACAACCCTCCTCCTTTACCCGAGCTTCGAACCGGCTATAAACATAGGCGGAGTTGGTGAAAAGTAATCAGTTGTGTCTTCTCAAGACTTCAATCCAAATTTTAGTCCATTTAAATCCGATAGACATGAGAGTATTTAAATTAATAATACAATGTATGCATAGGATTTTAAATTACTGCCTAAATTTACTTGTGTTTTGAATTCTTTAATTATGCCATTTATTGAAACCATTTGATTCTTTTTTTAATCAGTGAAATCGTTTTGTTCTAGTTATACTTTTTTAACTTCTAAAAGCACCAAACTATTGTCTGCTTTGATTTTCTTGAAAATTCATATGCATGAAAGCACTGATAGATTTTTTTTTTTTTTTTTGAATGGGAAAAAAGGAACTATCATTAAACCAATGGGGCAGCATGTTCAACGGCGAAAAACACACATCTCGATCATTTTGCATCCTACGACATTCGAGGTGGACAATGATATCGAATATTTGAATTTTTATTCGGGTGGACAACCCATTTAAACCGTCGCCCTGTGGCTCTTAAAAGTTATGCATTAACTTGTTTTGCTTGTTTGATGAATTTAATAATTTTTCTTCACAATCTTCAATTTGATGTCATTTTACTGCTTTTAAAGTGAAGATATGAATCATACTCTCTTGGTCTTGAGGAATTAAAAGTTTAAAAATATAATGTATTTTTAATCTTTTAAATGTAATTATTTTTTTTTTAAAAGTGACCCTATTGATAATGATTTTATATTTATTATAATATTTAATAAGAATAAATATAAAAAGATAAGGTTAGTTAGAAAGTAAGTAATTACTTTATTAAAGGTAAAATTTAATTAAAAATATTTTATATTTTTAAATAAAGGCACTACTTTTTTTTCTTTTTTGCTGTCAGTCATATATATTCCAAATCTTTTTTTTTCACTTTGCTCGTCATTTTGTTTTGTACATCAAACAAATCAAATAGGTAGGTGGTTGAATCTGTCTGTCTAGATATAATATAAAATTTAGGAGGAACTATATCGTTTGAAAACCAAAAATGGTGCTTTTCATTTTAAATTTCATGAAAAAAAAAATAGAACCCAAAATCTAATTTTTACAATTTTACTCAATGTCACATCATCTAACCCACCAAAAGTTTCCAAGAAGTTCAGGTACCAACCGCATCAAGTGGGAATGAGTTAGGTACCAACCAAAATATTTGTTGGATATCATCTAACCCAAAACTATATATTTTCTGAATTTTTTCCCTGACCATATTGTATTTTCAAAAAAATTTTAAATCATTTTTACTGCCATCAGGTTTTATATATCCAACAAATATGTAGGTAGTTGAACCTATATCGATATAAAATACTCCTTCCGTCCTAAATTATAAGACATTTTTAAATAAAATTTCATATACCAATAAAACTCATTAAATACACCTTATAACCTTACATTTTCGAGACAAAAAAAAACTTTCAAAAATGTCCTTCATTTAATATTCATTGATGAAATAACATTGAAGATAGAGATATATGGGAAGGGTAATATTGAAAAACTATCATTAATAAAACTTTATTTTTATCAAAATGCCTTATATTTTGAGACATTGAATCTTCCTTAAAAATCTCTTATAATTTGAGATGGAGAGAGTATAAAATTTATAGAAAGCTGAACTATTTATAAGCTAGGAATGGGTGTAATTCATTCCAAGTTTCATGCGAAAACATGAACACAAATTTTTTTTTTTTTTTACTCAATGTCACATCATAGAAGCCACCAAAAGTTTCAGAGTTAAAATATCATCTACGTCAAGTAATAAAGAAAAGGAAAGAAATACTCTCACATCATTTTAATTCGTTTACTGCTTGAAGAAGAATTACGAATCCCTCTACTGGTCACAGAATAGGTTGCAGATGCAGATTTAAGAGATGGGGACTTGTCAATGTATGCATGTCGTTCATTGTTATTCCAATACAAGATTATCCTGTTTGTGCACATATGTGACCAGCTATCACCTATTCAACATCACAACAACACACTTTAATCATAACCCATATGATAATGAGATTGCAAAAGTTTGTTCATAAAAAAATAAGAGAGTGAAATATAAAAAATGAATGAAAATAAAAATGGCACTTACCCAGTGCAAGGGTCAATTGAAACGAACCATCAATGAGCTTGGTTGTTACTTGATTTAACATTACAACCTGGCACAAAATGGAATTTATAACTGGAAATTAATGGAGCCATTATGGATATTATCAGAGAATGAAAAATATTACTTGACTTGAAGCCAACAAAGGCTTTTTTGTAAAGCAAGAGCTTAATATTGATGGTAAGACTTTAATCCAGACAGAAACTTTCCTGTGAGTAAAAATTAAATTCAAAACTGTAACACCTCTGACACAGAACATATAGTAATTCTTACAGCCAAACTGAACTTTTTTGAGAGCTTCATAAATTTTAAAGCCATTTCACTAAGTAATCGAGTCCGGAGGGCCATATCATCAAACTCTTGGCGAAAGTGGAAAGTAACACTGTCAAGAATGATGATCTTCACCTGAAGTAACATAAGAGGAGAAAATTGGTTGGTTGGATAAGGATGAAAAGGAAATGAGGTCAAAGCAAGAGTACTCTCATGGTCTAAAGTCGTAGCAGATTATGGAGCAAATGAATAAGGCAATTAAATATTAAAAATTATCCTCAAGAAAGTTGCTGGGAAAAATCTCAATACGATATATAAAACTTAATACCTACATTTTTATGTTCCGTGACGAATTTGTCCAAGTAATTTACCAACGCAATTTGCTCAGTATAGCTGCAAACACGAAAATAAAATATATTTTGCAAAATATTATTAGGGTGCATTTTAACTTCACAATTTTGAGCATCCTTGCGAAGGTGGCTATATTCTGACAAGTCTTCTATACAAGCTTCAGCAACTTGTAGTACACGTTCCACCATAAAGCTACCCTCTGTATCTGTGAATTATACATGCACAAGAACAGCAATCGATAATCAATAAATCCCTGTATTCTCTTTTTGTCGGTGTTTCCTTGTATTTGTTCTTTGACCGTTTATTGCTAGTATTCAGATTATCATTCCAAAAAAAAAAAAAAAAGAATCAATAAATCCTGTTAAATGCTCAACAGTCAAACAAGCACCCAAAAAAAAAAAAAAACACACACACACACACAAATGGCTCTTATCTTACCGATGTATATAGCTTGCCCGCTCAGCCCACCATATTCTATTGGAATTTGAACATTAACTGCAAGCTGAATCCTGTCAAAGTAAATATCATGCGATAACCAAAATATCTCACAATTGACAGGGTAAAAAAGTATGATATGATGTAGAAACTTGGAATGACAAAGCATACCCCATTTGTGTTTTACCAATTCCTGGAACTCCACCTAAGAAATAAAATAAATAAAATTGAAATACAAAAAAGGGAAGAAGGTTCTTGCAAAGCTTTGTATCTTCAATTAGCAGTCATTATCATACAATTCACAAAAAAGAGTTGAATAAAATTGCTGGCTAACCAATTTCAGTGACTTCTCCGCACCTAATACCTCCACCAAGGATGTTATCCAGGTCCAGACAAGACGGTAATGCATGACTTTTCCTCATTGAGCATTGCCCAAGCAGTCTGAGCACCTACATAAACAATGGCAGAAAATGAAGAGAAAACAAAGGGACTACTGATTCTAAGGGGCCCTTGAGAAGAATGTACAGAGAAGAGTTCAAAAGAGGGGTGGACCAACAACAGAATTGCTAGTTCAATGCAATGACTTACCTGATAAAGAGGCCATTTGGTTTCAACCATTAGACATCTAGACTAACAGAAAATGCAGCCTCATTTTCATTGTTTCAATGACCACCCTTGAGGACAAGGGCTGTTTTTGGGGAAGGGAGTGTTGTCGAGTGCATAGTTTAAGTGCTAAGAAGAATCTATCTTTAGCTTGCATGAGGATAGGCCACAGTCATGACAGTTGTGAATGCAAATTCTTCTTCTTAAATCCACTCTATTTTCCTTCCATATCAGAGTGTGTGAAGATTAGTGGGGTTTATTGGGGTTCTGAGCATGTAGTGAGGTAAGAAGATTTTCAGAGAAAACTGTAGGAGACTAGGAGCGGCATTTTCCTCTATAATGCCAATGGTGCTATTTTCCTTTACCTTCTGCATCTTTTTTTCCTTCTTTCCAGGTTACTGTCTCTTGAGTTCTCTCAAATTCCTAACGGGATTCCATTGTCAAGAATAGTTGAGAGCTTTTACACGCAAGTA
>NW_026556915.1:0-29964 GCF_029017545.1 Prosopis cineraria
TGCTAGCGCATACAATCTCTCACTATGTGGCCCACACCATAACATTTAAAACACTTAATAGGAGAAGTGTTAGATGAATAATAGAAGGTTTAGGGTTAAAGGTTTTTACCCTCATACTTGGTCTTTATTTTTCTTGGCTTGGGATGTATCTTTGGCTTTAGAATCCTTCCATTTGAAAGTTGCTTAGGAGTCTTTCCAAGAGGACTTAGAAACTTTGTTCTTATTTTTCTACTCCAACTTTATAGCCTTGTGTATGAGCTCTTCCTTGTCCATAAAAGGGTATAAGTCAAGCCTCTTAACTCTGGCCTCAAGCCATCTATAATTCTTGACATTACTTCACATTCATTTTCTTGAATGTTTGCACGAAACTTCAAGATATTCAACTCATGCAAATACTCTCCCCACTATCATAGATCCTTAAGAAAACATTCTCAATTTTCTATTCAGCTCTGTGTAGTAGTAGCTGGGGACATAAGCCTTTTTAAAGTACCTTTTAAGCTTCTCCCACGTTTTAATAGGCTTTTTCCCAATGGCTTCTTTTGTACTATAAATCTTGCCACCAATAAACAGCATAGTTAATGAAATTCAAAGAAGTAGTTTTTACCTTCTTGACTCAGACAAATCAAGAGTCATGAAGATTTGCTCCATCTTCATTTGCTAATCAAGGTATTTTTCTGGATTGTTGCTACCTTGAATGAAGGATACTTTACTTTCTGGTCTGGTAAGTCAACATCATGCTTTGAGGATTTCATCCCCTTAGGAGAAGGGACTTTTCATACTCCTCATCATCACTGGGGGTCTCACGCTTCTTTCCTTTGGAAGAGGAGTCTCCAGCTCATCTTTATCCTCCTTATGGAACCTATGATCAAGTTCTAAGCGAAACTACTGCAACTGTGTTTTGATAAGTTTTAAAACAGAGTTCATATCAATACTAGGGGATTCATCCTTGTTAATCATGTTTACAGAAGCACTAGAACCATATAAGATGAAAATGGATCATCACACAACAAACTCACGTGTTTACTCTCAAGATAAATAAAGTCACTCATATTTCACAACAAAAATTAATGGCTTTTTTTTTAATGATGCAAAAACACACTTGCCTTTTACCACTCACTAAGCTTGTGGATAGAATCCAATGGCAAAACCAAACACAAATCAAGAAACTAAGAAACAACCAAGTGAATATCTTCTAAATTAAAGAAACTAGAAAACAAGCACAAGATGAAAAGAGGATATAATTTTTTTTTGCAATTTAGGAAAGCAAAATTTTCAAATAAAATTAAGCTTGTAAAAGGAAAAACTAGACGTGACGACAAAAATAAGAAAGAAAGATATAAAAGTTAAAAAGTCAAATATTCAAAGACAAAAACAAGAAACTAAATAAAATAAGAGAGTAGTACAAATAGCAAATAAGAGAGTAGAGAATTTGAAAAGTGCTACCAAAAATTAAAAATAAGAAAGTGATCAACGTAGAAGACTTTCTTATCACCTAAGTTGACTTTTCTCTTTAGGCAACCTTTTGGTGACTTGGAGTTCAAGAATAGCCTTTTTCTATAGTCATAACTTACAGCAATATATTTTTTTTATAACTTTTTTTTTGAATTTTTGGATTTTTTTCCTTTTTTTCAACACACCAAACACTTTTTTTGCCTTTTTTTGCACGAATTTTCAGGTATTTTTTTTAGAAGGCTAATAAAATGAAAACTCACATAAGGTAAAAAAGTCACAAAGATGAAGAAGAGAAAAACCAAAAGATAGAAGTAGATTGGGTAAATAAGAGATGATCACAAAAAGAAATAATTCAAGATGAACAAGAAGAAGAAAGGACAAGAATTTGAACCAAAACTAGCAACCAAAGCTCTGATACCAATCTGATAAGGGACACGGAAGCAGAATCATGTTAGTTTAGGAACAGAACTCTGAAACATAGCAAAAAGCACAAGAACAAAAAGAAAGGGATGAAAATTATGATGAAAATAAAGAAAGATATGAAATAAATAATGGGATAATGATCAAGGAGAAAATCCACTAGAGCACCTGCCTCTAGGAACCTCAACCTTCGAAGACAGCACAAGAGTTGATCACGCTCTTGATCACATCTGTTTCTCACATAGGATGCCACTACAAAGCACTAAGGCTCACAAGAGTTATAAACTCTAAAATGAATAATTTCATTCAACTTACCTTCTGTTTACAAAAGGAAGCATGCCTAATATATATAGGATCATAGAGAAGACTATTTCCTAAATTTAAAACCCTAATTTCCTAATACTAAAAGGAGAAATAATATAAAATAATGAGAGAATATTTAGCCACATAATTTAGGAGATGTGATCCTAAAATTATGAGATTAAAAAATTTAGAAATTAATAATATAATTAATTATAACCTTTGACTAGATTGAAAATAGAAAATAATTGAGGAGACAATCAAGGAATCATAAAGGATTTAAAATCATGCCATCTTTGACTTCTTTACTAGAGTTTCATTCCTCCTTGCTTGCAAGAGGTTCAACTTATAGCCTTCCTTGCATTGGGCTAAGGTTTGCGACTCTTAGGCTTGGCTCTTCATAGATTTAGATCTTAAGCACATTATACACGTATAGATGCTCTCCTTTGGGCTTGAGAGGAGTGTCCCAATGCTCTCCAAGATCTTAGACTTCTTGCACAAGACTAAATAAGGCTTTCTTCATGGCATTAGTTCGGGTTCTTATCATTGGACCTCCAACATATTGTAATGGGTCTTTAAGTATGTTGGATTGGAAGTATTGGGCTCTTTACTCCTTGCCTTAGGCTCCTTCCATGTCACCATGCTCATGATTACCATCCTCAAGCTTCGTTGCCATTAATTCCATGTTATCTGTGCCATGAGGCCCATCAAGTTGAAAACCCTTATCTACATACTCTATATAGATAAGGGCATCCTTTATGAAATATGAGAGAGTTAGAAAAGTTCTAATGAAAAAACATTTTGAAAGCCACATAACACCCTGTATAATGGAAAATTAACATTCAAAGAAGATTGGACGCTGGGAGCGCTAGCATGCTATTTGAGTTAGAGAGCTGTTCGTGTGGATATGGGTAGACAGAGTAAATCTATGTTGTCAACTCCTGATATATAAACTCTTAAAGAGAATGTGTGCCAAATTTAAAGAATTAAAAGGTAACTCTTCTATCCATCTTGACTTAAATGAGTTCGTTCAGTCTATATCAGGATAGGGACTTTAAAATTTTAATCTTCCATTGTGCCTCCCTATCCAATAGTGGTACCAAAGCCAGGTTAAATTTTCATTTAAGTTGGGTTTTGGTTGATTACATTCTTAAATCTTCATGTGATGAACTTATTTGGATTAACGTTGCTTTAAGATTTTTGAAATGTATATGTGATATTTTTGAAATATATATATATATATATGTTTTTCATGTGATGTTTTCAAAACATATATATATATATACACACTCATTTTATATATATTTGAATTTATATGAATTTAAATAAATTAATATGATTTATATTTAGCTATATGATGTGCATTCTCAATATGACTAACGTTTGTCCATATGATGTGCATTCTTAATGTCATTATTGTTCATTTGCATTCTTATATAGTTTATTCTGGATTGTCAATATGATTGATGAGTCTAAAGGGTTTGAGGTAGTAACTCATTCAAAGCAGGACCACCGTGGCTAACTCTTCATAGTGCAACCTAATTCACAATTTATAACCTTTCATTATATATGAATTGTTTATTTGTTGTGTTTTTCTTTGCCTTAAAGTTGTTTGGGTATGGTGACATATATAGCTCTAGTTTTACAAGGGTTGTAAATCTTAAATACAGCTTGCGTGTCATGCCTCTCTCTACAAACTTTAAATGTACATTCTCTGCTCATCTCAATCTCCTCTTATATATAAATGAGGTTTCTTGATGTAATTTATTTTCTTAGAGAAGTCCTCTCATTGGCTTAGGATGGACATAGATTAGGTGAGCCATATTGTGTTATGTTTAATTATGCTTTTTAGATCATAATATGCATGATTTTGTATGAGATACAACTGCTTTCACTTTACATGATTATTAAATTAATAAATCAAACCTTTTAATTAAAAAATTAAGTCATAATGCTATCAATTAATGAATACTTGTTAAAATCTAGATTACTCAAATGTAAGATCCACCAAAGTGGATACATTTGGGTTATCTTAGTGAGACAAGTGTGAGTAATGGTACTACTCACAAAGATTCATTATTGTCTGACTTAATTTAGATTATCAAAACACTTTTAGATCTCAAGGCATTAGATGGGATTGAACATGCCGGATCATATGATGGTTGAATCTCTTAAAGATCTAAGAGTTAAATATAATGTAATTGGTAAATGAGTTTCCTACCTAAATAACTTAATTTTAAGCGTCCTGCCAAAGCAGACTTAAATTTAGGTGAAATATAGGTCTTAGCCCACTAATCAAATTTGAGGGTTGTTAATTTTAGTGGGAGATATAAAATTAACTTTGTGTATTTTATTGTAGAATCATATCGACTAGTAACACTACTACACTATCGTTGCGATTAGTCCTTGAGAAGGACAAATTCAATGGGACAAACTTTCTTGACTGGTTCAGGAACTAGAGAATTGTTGTCAAGCAGGAAAGAAAGGCTTATGTCCTAGATGAACCCATTCTTAAGGAGCCTGCGGCTAACACTCCAAGAGCTCAAAGGGATACTTACATAAAGCACACTAATGACTCGGTGGATGTAGGATGCCTAATACTAGCTACCATTGTTCTAGAACTTTAAAGAGATTTGGAACACATGGAGGCTTATGAGATGATTATACATCTTAGGGAAATGTTCCAACAACAGGCAAGGCAAGAGAGGTATGAGACCACAAAGGCCTTACACTCCTGCAAGATGGCTGAGGGTTTATTAGTTAGTACTCATGTTTTAAAGATGAAGAGCTATATTGATCACCGTAAGAGACTCAAATTTTCCTTAAGCCAAGAGTTGGCTACAGATTTGATCTTGAACCCACTCCTAGAAAGTTATGACTAGTTTGTTATGAACTATAACATGAATGACATGGAGAAATCATTTCTGAATTGTATGGGACGTTTAAAATTGTTGAGCAAAATATTAAGAAAAAGCCTAGCACTATTTTAATGGTTCAAAAAGGAAAAGGTATGCAAAAGAAAGGTAAAGGCAAGGGTAAGGGCAAGGAAAAGGGTAAAGGCTTAGATAGTAAGACCAAAGAGTCGAACAAGCCCAAAACCAAGCCTCCAACCAAGAAGGAAAAGCCTCTAAAGGAAGGAGTTTGCTTCTTTTGCAATGAATCAGGTCATTGGAAGAGGAACTGCAAGCTTTACCTAGAAGATATGAAAAAAAAGAAGGATAGCAAGGCTACTCCTTTAGGTATTTATATTATAGACATTTGTCTTTCTACGTCTTCTATAAGGGTATTAGATACTGCATGTGGTTCTCACATTTGTATAAATGTATAGGGTCTTAGAAACAATAGAAAGTTGACGAAGGGTGAAGTGGACCTACAAGTTAGAAACAGAGCAAGAGCTACTGCTTTAGCCATAAGCACTTATAAATTACTTTTGCCTAATGGGCTTTTGTTAGTTTTGAACAATTGCTATTATGTTCTTGCTTTGAGTGGTAATATTGTTTCCCTTTCTTATTTGGATAAGGAAGGTTTTACTTCCATTATTGGGAATGACAAATGTTCTATTTATTGAAATTACATTTTTTATGCTAATGGTGATTTTCATTTTGGTTATTATCTTTTAAATCTGGAATATCGTAGTAATGTAAACATCTATAATGTAACTACTAAAAGGATTAAATTGAATAATTTAAATCTAACCTACTTATAGCATTGTCGTCTCGGTCATATACATGAGAAATGTATTTCTAAGCTCTATCAAAATGGACTTCTTAACTCATTTGACTTTGAATCTTATGACACTTATGAATCTTGTTTATTAGGAAAGATGATGAAAGCACCTTTTATTGGGCATGGTAAGAGGGCTAATGACTTACTGTGACTCATACATATTGATGTATGTGGACCAATGAGTACTGCCGCCAGAGGGGGTTATTTGTATTTCATTATCTTTATTGATGACTACAGTAGATATAGATATATCTACCTAATGAAACATAAATTTGAATCTTTTGAAATGTTCAAAATATTCCAAAATGAAGTACAAAACCAACTTGGCAAGACTATTAAAACTCTTCAATTTGATCGAGGAGGTGAATAATTGAGTTAAGAATTCATTGATCATCTCAAAAGTTATGGGATAGTCTTACAATTAACTCTTCTAGCAACACCACAATGGAATGGCGTTTTTAAGTGGAGAAATCAAACACTATTAGATATGGTTCGATCCATGATGAGTCAAGTAGATCTTCCACCATCCTTTTAGGGCCATGCACTAGAAACAGTTACGTTCACACTAAATCATGTTCCATTTAAGGCAATTGAGAAGACACCATATGAGATATGGACTGAGAAGAAACCTAGTTTTTATTCTCTCAAGATTTAGGGAAGTAAGGTTTATGTTAAGAAATAAGCCTCAGACAAGTTAGCACCCAAATCCATAAAGTGCCTTTTTATGGGATATCCTAAAGAAACAAAGGGATACTATATCTATAATTCTACTGATAACAAAGTGTTTATATTCAAAATGGCATCTTTCTAGAAAGAGAATTTATCTTTAAAAGAACCAGTGGGAGCAAGAACATCTTGAAGAAATTCAAGAACCATAAAATATCACAAAGTCATAGATGAAAAACTGAAAAGACTCACAAGAAGTAAATGAGCCTACTCAAATAATACAAGGCCCACAAAGGTTTGATAAGACACAATATTATCCTTAGATATATGGATTTCTGATTAATAAATGTCATGATGTGTTGCTTATTGAACATAATGAACTAACCACCTATCAAGAAGCCATAGTGGGACTAAATTCTAAGAAATGGCTAAATACCATGAAGTTTGAAATGCAATCCATGTACAATAATAAGGTATGGACCTTAATTGATCTACCTGAAGAAATAAAAACCATTGGGTGCAAGTGGGTTTTCAAGGAGAAAACTGACATGGATGGCAAAGTAAATATCTTTAAGGCATGATTGGTTGTAAAAGGATTCACCTAAACTAATGATGTAGACTATAATGAAACCTTTTCACCAGTTGCAATGGCTAAATCAATCAAAATCCTCCTTGCCATTGCAGATATTATGACCATGAAATATGGTAGATGGATGTTAAAATAGCATTCCTTAATGGATGTCTACTTGAGGAAGTGTACATGATACAACCTGAAGGTTTTGTGTGTCCAGAGGACTCTAGAAAGGTGTGTAAGCTTCAAAGATCCATTTATGGATTGAAGCAAGCATCTTGGAGCTGGAATCAACATTTTAATGAAGTAATCAAAGAGTTTGGATTTATTCAAAACATTGATTAATCTTGTATTTATAAAAAGGTTAATGGCAATGCAATTATATTTCTAATGCTATATGTAGATGATATCCTACTCATTGGGAATGACATTCCTACCTTGCAAAATGTCAAGTCTTGGTTAGGAAAATATTTCTCTACGAAGGACTTAAGTGAAGCCACTTAAATCCTTGGGATTAAGATCTATAAAGGTAGATATAAAAAGCTGATAGGTGATAGGAAATTAGTCGCTTATCCTCAAAATTACACTAAAGCTAACCCTAATGCAATATAGGGCCAACCCTAGGTCATCTCCCAAGGAATGGTTTTAAGTCTAATTGAAAGTTATCTAGTGAAATAAATCAACCAAAGTTTGTAGGAATTTAGTTATCTAGCTAATTATCTAAACTAATTACCTAATATGCAAGTAATTAAAATGCTAGTGAAAGTGAGTGAAATGAACTTCCCTTTTTACAATAATGGAACCCTAGAGATTAGTTGATTTTGGACTCATTATCTTCTCATGATTAGGCTAAGTTTAGCTTCCCTTTCCTCTTGACTAAAGCTGTCATGACTTAAGAAAATTATCCTAAGCCAATTAACCTAATTAGCTAACCTCCCTAGGTCTTAGATTAAAGTCCCTAGTTCAATTAACCAATTGGTGAAGACATTAGCCAAGTGATTCACTCAAAATCCTCTCTCAACAGCCATGGTCAAACACATAAATTGAGCAACCACAAGATTATGTCAAGCTACTCAACAACACAAGCATTAATACCACAAGATTATGTTAAGCTACTCAACAACACAAGCATTAACACCACAAGATTATGCAATATTAACACAAGAAATTCACTAATTGAAAAACACAAGATTATGTGCCAAACAAAGAGTGGCAAAATTCAGTCATGGCTGTCCAAGGAAGAAATTAAATGAAACAATCCTCTCTCTTTACATCAACATCAAATTCAAATTAGAATTTATAAGCTAAGATGATTAGACCCTAGATTAAGGAATCTAACCATCTAGTAAAAAGAGAAGAGGATAGGAAACAAAAGAACTTAGCCAATTTGAAGCTCAAGACTCATCCTCCATCTTCATCTCTCTAGGATTCCACAAAGAAACTTAGCCAATCTTCATCTTCAAGAACCCTAGTGATTGCTTGTGAAGACCAAACTCCATAGCTCTTGAATGATGGAAATGAGCTTCAATCCTTGTGAAAATGGAAGGGATGGAACGAAAATGAAGAGAGGAGAAGAATGGTATGAGTTTTGTGGAGGTTTGGTGGCTGAAAAATGGAGGTTAGGATGCTGGAAAATGAAGAACAAAAGAGAGAAAATGAAGAACACTATGAACAAGAGAGAGAGAATGTGGAAGATGAATGAGATATGTGTTGGATCCCATTTGAGGCTTAAAATGGCGTGCTTCTTGGTGTCTCCCATCAGCTGAAGCTTAATTAAAATAAGGAAAAAGAAATTAAAATGTAAATGGGAGCCTTGTCACACTTGCAAGGTGGCAACTTCCTATTGGTTTGTAGATGATTCCAATGTGTGCCTAATTTCCCATGTGTCATCCACATCATTTTAGCTGATCTAATCCCTCAAAATAATCATAATTCACGTGCAAACCATCAGCCATTGTCCTCAAGGAGTGTTGACCTCAATTGCCCAATTGATGCACAAGTCACATGCCACCTATGTCACATAAATCACATAATTCAATTAAATAGCATATGATATAATAAAATCTAATTCATGTCCAGAATTAAATTCATAATTAGAAGGGAGAATTTATTAAATTAACCAATTTTTAGGCTGCACAAAATTATATAAAAATTTTCACACAAAGGCAAACCAAAAACTAGGACAAACTAAGACACTTAAGAAAGTGTTGACTTTTTTATTTAATTACTCCCAAACTAAAATGAATTTTAAAAATATAATTTCACCATTCATCAACTGGACATAAAATGCACTTTGTCAATTTTTCTTGTACATTTTCTCAAAAGTTTATTTTTTGGACCAAAATGCCCCTAGTGCACTGATATTAGAAACTTAGGCAAAGTTCCAAATCTAATGCAATGTGTGCACTTGAAGGTGATAAATCATTAATAAAATGGTCCTAATTGACAAATAAAAGTGGGTAACAAATGTGTTCTATCAATTCCCCCACACTTAGCTTTTGCACTCCGGGCAAAATCAAGTGAAAAAGGTCCCAAAAGAAACTATAAGACAAAGAAATAAGAGAAAAACATTGTTTCAAGTCACTAAAATACTAGCTCATGAACTTCTACAAATTATCAATCAATGTGGCAATAATTACGAAAGAATTATGCACATCACAAACAAACCCTTACCAAGAATCAATGTCAAAGAGTAAGCCTCTCTAGGTTAAGTGTTTGCTCTCATCACTCAAAGTGTATAAGGTATTAAATTTCACTCAAAATTTCTTAGGATAAACCCTACTATGAATTTGTAACCCTTCTACATCTCCATCACTAAATAACACTTGCAATCAAGAATCAAATGGACTTTATTAGGTTGTGATATAGGTAATGAAAGGATGTCTAAGAAATGCATGTATATAAAAAAAATAGGGTTAGCATCAAAATAATGCTAAATCAAGATATATCCCCTTAATATGCAAAGCATAACCTAACTCAATTGAGTGAACACCTTAACACAATGAGGATGGAAAGAAATGATAAGAAATAATAAAACAAATGAGCTAGGCAACTTTTTATTTTTATTTTTATTTTTTTTTCTTTTCTTTTTTTTTTCTTCTTTTTTTTTTTTTTCTAGCAACTTTATTTTTTTTCTTTTTGACTAATTTTTTTTTTCAAATCTATCTTTGTTGTTTTTTTTTTTGGTTGCCCCTAACTCTTTGAAAACAATGGAAGTAATGGATAGAGAAATGATAATAGGCATCCACTCATTTGATCTAGGACATGCAATGAATATTAAAAAGACATATAAAAGTGTAACATGCATTCCTTGGGAAAAAATAGGGTGAATATTTTTTTTTTTAAGAATCAAACCAAAGGCTCAAAGTGGCTAACAAAGGATAATAAATAATAATAGGTTGGCTATTTGGCTCTTGGCTATTTTTTATGAATGCCATCTCTCATCTCCTATCAAACAAGTGCAAGATATATGGTCTTAATTAAGAAGTGAAACAAATTCTAGAGGGTAACATCACTAAGGAATTAATCACACATGAGTGTTTAGCCTCTTCCATGAATGGGTAATATGCCACTCTAATCCATTAATTCAAGGTAAAAGAATGTTCATTCACACCTATTCAATCCTAAAAATTACCACATCTCAAGAATCAAAATATCCATTCAAGAGCTAGGTAATTAAGTAACCTCAAACAAAACAAAACAAAGAAATTTTTTTTTTTTGAATTTTTTTTTTTGCAAAACCAAACAAAACCAAACAAACAAAATAAAATGTTTATTTCTCTCCCCCACACTTAAATCATGCATTGTCCTCAATGTATGTATAGACTAGTGATAAAATAAGGTGAGATCAATAATGAATGCATAACAAAAGTGTGGTCCAGAAATTTTTTTTTTCAAACTAAAACACAAAACAAAGAAGTCAAATAAAGCAAATAAACTCTAACTTTCCTACTAGGTTCATCTCCCCCACACTTGCAATTTACTCAATCAACAAATCAAAGCATAAAGCAAAGTAAAGTAAAAAGAAAGGGTGAAGAAGATACAACCTAGTTTAAATCTCCACAAGCTCTTGAAGTTGAAATTTTCATCTTTGAGGAGTAACATGAAGCTACTCATTATCATCTTCATTCCAAGCATCTTAGGTGGAGGCTCAAGATCAATTTGTAATGGCTCCAAGATGTATGGTGTAGAATCTTTCATAACTTTATGTGGTTGATCATCTTCATGGTTAGCCAAGGTCTCTTCCATTGCAATGATAAATCCTCTAAGTACATGGGGGTTCTTGGCCATATCATCATTTAGACCTATAAAATCAACAAAGAACCCTTCCTCAAGCATATTGGGTTCTAAAGAAGTGCACTCATGATTAATTTCACTCAAACATACATCATCAATTATTTTATCAAGTAAATGATTGCTACTATTTTCAAGCACAAATGAATTAATTTCTAAACAAATAGGGCATGGAGAATCATGTGAACAATCACAAGTGAATAGGAAATTAGAACAAGTACTATGAAACAAAGCCAACTCATCATCAAAATCATCAAGCATTAAATCAATATTATTCTCATTACTATTTGGCTTTGTAAAATCAATTCCTTGATTTTCAACCTCCTTGTCATCTTGAGTTATTTTCAATTCCTTGTTCAAATCCTTAGTAGGAGCTACAGCCTTTTCAAGTTGAGCAAGTTCCTCTTTGAAATCAAGAGATGGTTTGGCTACATTGCCTTGTTCACCTACAAAAGAAGGTAAACAACCTTTCTCAAGCACATCATGGTTAGAAGAAACAAGTGCATGTGCACTATTAACAATATCACAAGAAGGAATTGGAATTTCAAGCATACAAGATACATCATCGCCACCATCAACATCCATTTCATTTTCTTTATTCAAGCTAAGTGAAGAGTCAACACTTTCAATGATATTTGAATTTAAATCAAGAGAATTATCATGTGAACTCAAAGTGTTTTTCTCCCAAGGGTATACTTTTTCACAATATGATTCATGCTCAAACATCCAAGGTGATTCAACTATAATTTCTTCATCTACGTCATCATCATTTAAATCATTATGCTCATCATTAGATAAAGTCAAATGTGAAGAAGAATCAACCTCAATAGGAATAGGAGAAATTACCTCTTGAAGTAAGGGTTGGATTGACTCCTTCTCTTTTGGAGATTGAGTGGCTTGAGGTGTATTTATATTCTCAATAGCTTCATGAGCAACTTTTTGTGTGTCTTCAACTTGAAACATGTAATTTCTCTCTTGTGAGGCTTGGGCTACTCCATGTGGTTCACAATATCCTTTTAGAATAGGACAATCATAATAGAAGTGGGAGATAGCCTCACAATGCACACAATAAAATTTACCCCTTTGTGCATATAATTTTTCTAGATGCTCAATGTCAATGGATGGTGTACGCTCAACATGAGTGCTTAGATTGGATTCAAAACTCATGGGATTGAAAAATTCATAATTGTGACTTGGATGGAAATGATCATGATATGGGGGTGGATAATCAAAGTTATATTGTTGAAATTGATTATGGAAATGGGATGTATGGTCAATGTTAAGCGCTGGAAATGGATGGGAATGGATGTCAAATGAATGATGGAATGAATCATGATCATGAAACCAAGCCATAAAATGCAATGAAATTTATATCCACAAGCAATGATTCAAATTCAAGCTCAAAATGATGGAAAGACCAAGGAAGCTCAAATGATATGCCCTTTGCAAGTGTATGAGTGGAAATGCAAGCAAACAAAAATCAAGAGAAATTTTTTTTTTTCTTTTTTTTATATTAGAATTAAAAACAATAAAAATAAAAAAAAATCAAAAACAACACCAAACAAGTAGAAAGAGAGTTAGAAATGCTCAATCAAGAAGCTTTGACAATTCTGGAATTTGCACAGTAGGCTTTCTGGAGATAGTGAACTTGTGGATTTTTTAGCAGCCAATCCATATGAGAAATTCACCTGAAACTTTTATGAGATACACAAGAGATATTCAGAAAAATTATATAAAACTTTCAGATTACAAATCCCTCCCAATCGTTCCCAGAATTTTTCACAAGTTGGTCCACAGGTCTGGAGAAACAGGATTTCGTCCAGAAGACCTTCAGAGCTTCTAACAAACTTTCAAATAGGAAAATGGAAAAATTGAAGAAAATCCTAAACACAAGAAACAAATATAAGACAGTGATAAGAAAAATGAAACTCAAATCAATCAATTTGAACGCACAAAGAGGAAGATATGCTAACTCAAAGTTGAAACAGGGTTTTGGGAATCCTCTGTAATGGCTCCCTGGACCTTGTTAGATTGTAAAATTTCCACAGGACACTTCCCACGTCCAAAATTGACCAAACCAATTTTAAAGTGAAGCTAAGATATAGAGCTTTCAATGAAATAAATTTCAAGTTCAAATTCCCTCAGACTCATTCCCAGTTAATTTTTCAATTTCAGACAGAGACACTAGAAACAGAGTATTTTCAGCTCTACACCAAACCAACGAAAATTGCACTAATTTTTTTTTTTTCAAAACAGAATAAAAACACTCAAAACACACAAAAAACACTAAACAAAACACAAAACACAAATTTTTATAATTTTTAAAAAAATTTTCCAGGAACACTAAAAATGTAAATTAGGTACTAAACAACCTTAGAATTAAACTTAAACCATTCCCCGGCAACGGCGCCAAAATTTTGATAGGAAATTAGTCGCTTATCCTCAAAATTACACTAAAGCTAACCCTAATGCAATATAGGGCCAACCCTAGGTCATCTCCCAAGGAATGGTTTTAAGTCTAATTGAAAGTTATCTAGTGAAATAAATCAACCAAAGTTTGTAGGAATTTAGTTATCTAGCTAATTATCTAAACTAATTACCTAATATGCAAGTAATTAAAATGCTAGTGAAAGTGAGTGAAATGAACTTCCCTTTTTACAATAATGGAACCCTAGAGATTAGTTGATTTTGGACTCATTATCTTCTCATGATTAGGCTAAGTTTAGCTTCCCTTTCCTCTTGACTAAAGCTGTCATGACTTAAGAAAATTATCCTAAGCCAATTAACCTAATTAGCTAACCTCCCTAGGTCTTAGATTAAAGTCCCTAGTTCAATTAACCAATTGGTGAAGACATTAGCCAAGTGATTCACTCAAAATCCTCTCTCAACAGCCATGGTCAAACACATAAATTGAGCAACCACAAGATTATGTCAAGCTACTCAACAACACAAGCATTAATACACAAGATTAAAGCTACTCAACAACACAAGCATTAACACCACAAGATTATGCAATATTAACACAAGAAATTCACTAATTGAAAAACACAAGATTATGTGCCAAACAAAGAGTGGCAAAATTCAGTCATGGCTGTCCAAGGAAGAAATTAAATGAAACAATCCTCTCTCTTTACATCAACATCAAATTCAAATTAGAATTTATAAGCTAAGATGATTAAACCCTAGATTAAGGAATCTAACCATCTAGTAAAAAGAGAAGAGGATAGGAAACAAAAGAACTTAGCCAATTTGAAGCTCAAGACTCATCCTCCATCTTCATCTCTCTAGGATTCCACAAAGAAACTTAGCCAATCTTCATCTTCAAGAACCCTAGTGATTGCTTGTGAAGGCCAAACTCCATAGCTCTTGAATGATGGAAATGAGCTTCAATCCTTGTGAAAATGGAAGGGATGGAACGAAAATGAAGAGAGGAGAAGAATGGTATGAGTTTTGTGGAGGTTTGGTGGCTGAAAATGGAGGTTAGGGTGCTGGAAAATGAAGAACAAAAGAGAGAAAATGAAGAACACTATGAACAAGAGAGAGAGAATGTGGAAGATGAATGAGATATGTGTTGGATCCCATTTGAGGCTTAAAATGGCGTGCTCCTTGGTGTCTCCCATCAGCTGAAGCTTAATTAAAATAAGGAAAAAGAAATTAAAATGTAAATGGGAGCCTTGTCACACTTGCAAGGTGGCAACTTCCTATTGGTTTGTAGATGATTCCAATGTGTGCCTAATTTCCCATGTGTCATCCACATCATTTTAGCTGATCTAATCCCTCAAAATAATCATAATTCACGTGCAAACCATCAGCCATTGTCCTCAAGGAGTGTTGACCTCAATTGCCCAATTGATGCACAAGTCACATGCCACCTATGTCACATAAATCACATAATTCAATTAAATAGCATATGATATAATAAAATCTAATTCATGTCCAGAATTAAATTCATAATTAGAAGGGAGAATTTATTAAATTAACCAAGTTTTAGGCTGCACAAAATTATATAAAAATTTTCACACAAAGGCAAACCAAAAACTAGGACAAACTAAGACACTTAAGAAAGTGTTGACTTTTTTATTTAATTACTCCCAAACTAAAATGAATTTTAAAAATATAATTTCACCATTCATCAACTGGACATAAAATGCACTTTGTCAATTTTTCTTGTACATTTTCTCAAAAGTTCATTTTTTGGACCAAAATGCCCCTAGTGCACTGATATTAGAAACTTAGGCAAAGTTCCAAATCTAATGCAATGTGTGCACTTGAAGGTGATAAATCATTAATAAAATGGTCCTAATTGACAAATAAAAGTGGGTAACAAATGTGTTCTATCAATAGGCCTAAGTCAGAGCACATACATAGATAAGATACTGCATAGGTTCAGTATGCAGATTCAAAGAGGGGTCTCTTCCCCATGTCTCATAGCATTCATTGCAGCTAAGACCAGTGTCTTAGCACACAAAATCAGCGAGATTGCATAAGGTTCCATATGCCTTGGCAATTGGATCTATCATGTATGCTATGTTGTACACTGGACCGGATGTTTCATTTGCCTTAAGTATGACTAACAAATACCAAGAAAATCTAATAAAGGATCATTAGACTGCTATCAAGAATATCCTAAAGTACTTAGGAAGGACTAAGGATTTATTCTTGATATATAGCGGATTAGATGACGAGCTAGTTGCAATAGGTTACATAGATGCAAGCTTCCAAATTGACCAGGATGACCTTAAATCACAATCAAGATATGTGTTCACCTTAAATAGTAAGACAGTGAGCTGGAAGAGCTCAAAGCAAAGCACAACAGCTGATTCTACAATAGACACTGAGTATATAGTAGCATTAGATGTAGCTAAGGAAGCTGTTTGGATTAGTGCTTAACTATGAGTAGTGCTTAACATCTCAGATCCAATAAACTTGTTCTGTGATAATAGTGGTGTAATTATACAGAGCAAGGAGCCAAGGTCACACTAAAAGACCAAGCATATACTTAGGCGTTTCAACCTTATCAAAGAGATCAATGATAGAGGTGATATAAAAATATGTAAAGTAGCAGAAGACAATGTTGTTGATCCTTTTACAAAGCCTCTTGCACAAGCAAAGCATGAACGTCATGTCAGGATAATGGGAATTAGACAAATTAATGATTGTACCTAATGCAAGTGGGAGGATGTTAGAAATTGTGCCCTAGGGCCAATCATTATACTACGCACATTGTTATTTAATGAATTTCTTTTTGTTATCATATCAATTGCATGTTCAATATGATAATTATATCCTTGGACAAACTATAGTGATTGTCCTAAATGTCCTTGGTCGATCATCTTTGAGGGATTATAGTTGAAATAAGACTAGTATGACTTTAGTTAATTATAGAGATACAAATTAAAGTCATAGACACTTGAAAGAGTACAAGTGGTAGACCGACCCACTATGAGAAAGTTGCATGGTATAAGTCATAAGCTTATCTTATATATAACTATATTACTAAGCCCTTTGACCTGAGATCATCATGGATTCCTACATGATGACCACTGAACTTTGACCTAGTCAAAAGTCACCTTTGACCGGGTGATTATAAAGGCTATGATTAAGTTTAGTAATATTCATGCAGAGGAATATGAGTGGTCAAGATGAAATTTGTCCCTCACATTAAGTGAGAGATATTAATAGGCTCCTCGATGAGTAAAACTGAGAAAATGTATGGCGATACTACAATAGAAATGATTTTTTATTGTTACTGTCAGTCTACTCAAAGATTGAGAAAGTAATGTTTAGGTAAAGGAGAATGACAATTCCATGTCTCGTACTTGACCAAAATATCGCGTGACAAAAAGGATGTGATATGGTTACATGATAGGTAATATCAGATCATCAATCCCCATATAAATTTAGTAATTGCAATGTCTTGCTAGAGGCCACTTGTAACTTATAGGCTAATAGCATAATTAGCCTACTACCAATTTCATGTAGGCCTACAGGATTGCACACAAGAGTAGCCCAACTCAAGCTATAATGTCCAAGTTCATTAAATTTGGAATGTGTCTAAATTCAATGAACTGTAATATAGGATAAATGAATTATAGATATATATATATATATATATTTGAATATTTATTTGATAAATATATATATATTTATATTTATATAAAATTCAAAATATAATTATATATATTTTTGAAATATATATATATATATATATATTTTCATAAGTGTGTGTGTGTATATATTAGATATATATATATATGATATATTTATATATATAAAATTAAAGATATATAATATAATATATATTTGAAATATATATGTATATATATTTGTGTATATATATAATATCATATGTATATGTGATATATATTATATTATATTATGCTATGCTATATTATATTATGTTATGTTATGTAAGTTTTAAATTTAATTTTATATGATAGATTAAATTTAATAACTAACATGATATGAGAGAATATCATGTTAGTTTTATAATTTGAATTTATAAGATAAATTCGAATTAGATGTGATATCATGGATTAAATTTATGAGATAAATTTAATTATATTTTTTGTGGGCCTTTTGAGTGGAAGATGAAAACCCTTATCAATATATTATATATAGATAGGGACGTCATTTGTGAAGGATGAGAGAGTTAGAAAAGTTCTGATGGCAAAAACACTCTGAAAGACACGAAACATCCTGTAGAATGAAAAATTAACATTTAAAGAAGATTGGACGTTGGGAGCGCTAGCACGCTGTTCAAGTTAGAGAGCTGTTCGTGTGGATACTGATAAAGGGAGTAGATCTACATTGTCAGCTCCTGAGATCCAAACTCTTGAAGAGAATGCGCGCCAACTTTAAAAAATTAAAAGGTAACTTTTTTATCCATCTTGACTTAAAAGAATTCATTCAGTCCATATCAAGATAGGGATTTAAAATTTTAATCTTTTGCTATGCCTCCCTATCCAACATCTAGCTTGTTTATATATATATATATATGTGATATTGCATTATGCTAAGGGTGCTGCAATGGAGGGTATGTGGGTAGGCCTAAATGCGAAATATGCAAGTGTATGTTGTTGTATAACTTGTTCCACTTGTGTATATATGTGTTAGATGTGACTTGTTTTGTTATGTGAGAACTTGACACAAATGGTGATGTAGAGTCCTATTTAGAAGAGTCAAGTACATTCGTGATTTCTGACTATATGATGAGGTGGAGCTCCATATGTAAGAGTCAAAGGGTTGAAAGTAGAACAAATCTAGTTATATATGTGAATATGTGTGGTATGTGTTTTCCTTATATAAGACCACAATTGTGTAATGTGATTTTAATAGGCCAAAATGGGCTATTGATATAATATTTAATATGTATAGTGTTAATTTAGTGTATGTGGTTCTTTTGGACTTAGTTCAAGGCCTTAAAAGGTCTAATAGGATAAGGAATGTGAATTGGGTACTTAAGGTGTAGGTTTTTGAAAGAAAAAGTAGCTTTTTGCACTTGAGCGTCTAATTTTAGATCGATCAAATTAAGTCCAAACTTATCTCATTAGCTAGTATGTGTGGTAAGGTTCAAGTGGGCACTTGAATCACTCTGGTTGAACATTAAGTGTGAAAACAGCACATGTTGGAAGTTCATCATGCTAATAAATGATGGTCAAAATTTTGGACAAGCATACTATGGGGCATGATACAGTCAGAAATAGAGCGTGTGGCTCTATGCCACATGTTATAGTGCACGTATTGTATGCCATGGCGCATGGCTCTTTTTTAAGGTTAAGAAGGTTTGGCTTTTTGAGTCGTTTGATTATGTTTACACTTTCACTAGCCTCTCATTTGAATATATATTGTAAGAAGTAGGGATCTCATGATTTGAAAATAAATAAAATGCTATTACTCTAATATTATTGTGTTTTGATTTATTGATTAGATGATTGTGAATGATAAAGCCCTGATTGAGATGGGATTTTACAGATTTATGAATATATATATATATATATACACTTTACTGATTTTAAACAGTGAATGTTATTATTTTTATTTACTTAATTTATTTTATTTTACAAGATCAAGTGTTAAGGTTTTGTCATTGTAAATTTAGTGGTTTAGTATTTTTGAAGCCATATAGAATCTCATAATTTTTAAGTTCAATAATTATATTATTTTGACATTCTCTTTTAATTATACACCAATTTACTTGATGAATTTATTTATCTTGATTCTTTTGATTTCATTATTGGAATGTTATTCACTGAAAAAAATTTTAGCCTTAGATATTATAAACAGCTAGGGACCTCCAGAGGATCAATGAAGGATATATTTTCAAATTGAGGTTAAAGCATTAACTTGATTAAATTTCTATTTGTTGTAAAACTTGAATTATATAATATACTATGTGATTTGTAAATTTTGTTTTAGATACTCTGCATAGACTATACTTAGAATCCTTATACTGATTAATTATTTGTTTGTCTATTAATAAGAGCAAAACTCAAGATTGCTGTTTATGCTAAAATTGTTCTAGAATTTTTAGGGGACTCTATATTAAATTTCTAAGGAAAATTTATGACTTTTTTTGTTAAAGAAAATAACATAAAGAGACCTACTTAATACCATGAATGTGTTATAATCAAAATATAGTAGCTAGTATTTAGGCCAAGGGATGTGTGTTCCTATGCATATTTTGAACCTATCACGACTAAATTTTGGGCGTGGCATGTATTCTCTTACTCTATGTTGCATATAACATGAGAGGAAATTTAACTACCATAATTAATTAAATCTGTTTGTCTTAAAGGTTAGCCTAATCATGACATTGTACTATTGCATGTGGTATTAGGGTAATGGATGGGGTCATTACAACACCTATGAGAACAAGAAGTCTTAAGGTAAACCTTGAAAGTTACTTCACCTCAAACTCAACCTCCAACTGGTGAAAAGCATATAATAGAAGAGATGGTTGATAGGTTATATGTCAATGATTTCTTAGGCAAATAAGTTAGAGGATAGCAATCTAGGATTAAAGTGCCTGACTTCCAAGCAAACAAAATTTAAGATTAAGCCGACCATGCTTAAGATGATTGAGATGAATAGACAATTTATAGGAAATAAGGATGAGGACACTAATAAAGATTTGGTCAACTTGCTTGATATTTGTGACTCTTTTTAGCATAATGGAGCTTCTCAAGATGTTATTCATCTCCACCTTTTCCCTTACTCTGTACAAGGGAAAGCTAAGGATTGGCTTAACAACTTGGAAGAGGGTAGTGTCCTATCATAGAATGAATTGGAAGGAAAATTCAAGTCTAGATTCCTCACACATAACAAGATGGTTCATGCTAGAGCCAACATTATCAATTGTAATCAATACATTGGTTAACACTTTTATTAAGCTTAAGAAAGGTTTAAGCAGCTAGTTAAGTAGAGTCCTAGGAATAATCAAGAAAGATGGATTTTGATTTAAGTTTTTAGTAGCTAGTTAACACCTAAGTCTAAGTCTAAAATGAATGTGGTCTCTAATAGTGGGATTAAAAAACAACAAGTGAATTATGTCTAGAATTGTTTGGATGATCTTGCTACTAATTACATCCAAAACAACAATAAGAGGAGACCTAGAAAAATGCCAGAGAGAGTTATTGAAATGCCCTTACAAACATTACAGTTCTAACATGTATGCACACTACTATTTAGTTAAAAACAATAAAAGGTTTGGAATCCCAAGTTATAACATTTGATAACCATTTCAAATATGCTGAAAATTCATATTTAATTACAGTAGAAGCAAAACGACATTTTAAGGTAGAACAGGGCCATACACTATAGTATGTGGTACAAAGACACAGGTTCTGATTCTATGCCATGCACCACGGTACACATATCAAAACCTATTATCAGTACAGTAATTCTGATATAAACTTCAATTGTGTGTCGTTTTATCATTTGATGCCTTATTGGGGTGATTCAAGTACTCATATACACAAAGCTTATTTTAAAATCTAATCAATGACAATGATTTTGTTTGAATCTAATATTCCATTTGAAAATTAGACTCCCAAGTGCAAATTGATCGTTCTAAGTCAATTTCTTTTACTCAAGCACCTCAAATCTAAACTATATATCATTGGCCATTTCTAGGGCCTTAACCATGTCCAATGGGACATTTAACTCCTAATTGGCAATATATAATGTATCACACATAAACAAGTTTGGCCAATAAATTGCCCATTCCACATACTTTTGAGCAAAATCTCACACTTTCACATATAACCACATCTTTGGCCAAACTTCTCAAATTTTTAGCACATTTTAATCTTCTAATAGTTCCTTAGGCCACATCCCAAAATCCATCACAAATACACACATATATATAATAGGGCTAGGCTACCAAAAGGAAATACACATAAGCTTATTGACACTTTGCATGCATATGATTTTCAAACAATCATTGCAACTTCTATACTAGATACTACTTATACAATAATTTCTTTTCACCAACCTATGGGCTAACCAGATATCTACTAATTCTGGCCCAAATCTTTCCCTTTTAAACTCCCTGCGTTAGTCTTTATAAAAATATGAATAATCACGAGTGAGATGATAATCTCAGTAACTAAAATAGCTCATTTAATATTCATTAACACAAATAACCACATATTAGTAAACCAAAAACCATTATAATAATCATAATTACTAAATATATATATTTTTCCTTTATAGAAAACCTTCCATAAAATCACATATATTAGCATGAACATATATCTACCAAGCCTCCAAACTCTCTAACTGAAAATTATAGGCTTTAGTGAATTAATCACATATTGACCCAAACATATTTTTCAATGGTAGAAACATCTGGCCAAAGGTATTATATCTCATTTTTAGATAATGATTTCCTATTTTTCCCACACATAAGATAGGGGTGTTGGTAGCTCGTAACTATACCTTTATGGGTACTAGGGAGTTGTTAGACTACTTGGATATCCCATGATAATAGTCCCAATATATTGCTATACCAGATGCCCTATGGTGTCAATCTGAAATAATATGTTACACTAGATGTCTTATAATGCTAGCTCAACCATATGGATTTTTACACACTCATCTCTACACCCATATACACATAGGGTGAACTCCCATTATAATCATACCTCTATCACATACATATCACCACTTTCACTCATAAAGCACTTATATATATATATATATATATCAATTTTTTATTTAAAATAAATTAATTACTAAATAAGCATTTTCAAAACACATTCAATTCCAGAAGCATGCATATTATAAAGCATCCAAATTCAAATATTTTGAAATCATCAAAATCATATTTTTGCCTTTACTTCCATGCAGTTATAATAGTTAATAAACATAACAAACTATATGATTACCTTAACTCTTTTATTCTTAAGAAAGGTTACTCATTGTACAACTTAATCAAATTCCTTTTGCTTAATCAACATGCTATTGTGACAATCTACACAATATTATTACCTAGAGTCAATTGTCACATTGACTAAAAATACTAATTGCAACATGTAACATCTAAATGATACCAACTACCCTTTCCTTAGTCCATTTCATCTTCTTCAACCTATTTTCCACCTATGGTAGTCTTAATATGCTCCTTTCCAAACTTTACCCATATTGTCTTACTAAATGCAACTAATTTAAGCTTACAACTTCAAAATTTCATTGTTAACTTCCAAACTAGTCATAAAATCTTAGTTTAACTCTAAAGAGTATTTTTATTACTATAAGGTAAGAAAAAGCCCCTTAAAACTTCTAGATTCAATTTCTCAATAACTTAATCTAACAAAATTGGTGTAGAATCGAAGGTTAAAGTGGTATGAAACTTACCCGACAAGTGATAGGTTAGCAATATCCCTTGAGCTCCTAAAATTCTTGCCCTAGCTCTCATCCTTCTCTTTTCCTCCCCACGATAGCTCTTTTCCCTTTTGCCTTCTTTGATCCACAAGCTGATTCACAAGCATTTAAGCCATTTTATGTACATTATGCCATAACATATGCTGCATATGTCATAGTGTATAGTACAGTGTAATAAACTCTCATTGTGCTCACACATTCTACTTTGTAATGCAATTCTTCCTCTCTAATCTAATCATTCAACATCTCAGAGTGAAAACCCCATTTCACCATCCAAAATCATAATGACACATCAATTTACTAATTTGTCCCTAACTAGTAATTAATTTTGGAATTGGAAATTTAGGATGTTATAATTGCTGATGACTCTTCCTCTTCACAAGTTGCTACTATGCTTAAAACTCTGAAGAAGAGATTTGATCACCTAGAAGCACAAGTCAATCAATTCAATGGTATACATGTGGGAGTTCATGCTATATATGCTCCATGTGATTATTGTACAAATGAACATGTTACAAGGCAATGCCCTATCTGTCAACAAATAGAAACAGTGAACTATGTTGGAAACTATCATGGTAATAATCAAATCAATCCTTACTCAAACATTTACAATGTTGGGTGGTATCATAATCCTAATTTTTGGTTGAAAAATGGCTCATTACTCAATCAATACCAACTTTCAATATAAAGCCAATTCAACTGTTAGGATTCTCTTTGACTTTACTTTTGAAAAAATGACTTCATTTTTTATTTTGCAATATCAAATTCAAATTTTGTCTTTCTCAACTTGAATGAGAAAAAATTGACTCTCTATAGGAATGACCTTTATTCATCACATAATATTTTTATGAATTGTATACTTGTGGAATCCATTACATATTTTTATGTGTCAAGTTTTACTTGATAATAGATAGCTGTGGATTATTTTCTTTTACTAGGACTTTGCCTCACCCCATGGTTATTATTTTTTAGGTTCAAATGCTAATAGAAGTAGAGGTAAAGACTTGGGCCAGAAGTAGAGAGATTACTATTGTAAACATTGTATTTTGTCCGTACATTTGATAGAAATAAACAAAAATATAAATGTTTAGTCTTTTTATATCCTTTTTTTTTAAATACATTTTTATTAATCTTTTTATACAAAAAACCAAAATATGTAAAAATATAAAAAGGAAATTTAATTCTTTTTTGAGAGTGAATTTTAAAAAAATAGAAAATGAAATATTAAATCCTTTTTAAGAATTATATTCTAAAAGATCTAATAAATATAAAAATGAAATTTAATCCTTTTTAAAGATTATTTTTAAAAAAATAAAGAAGATAAATAAATTTAATCTCTCTCCAAAATCAATTTTGAAAAATGAGGAGAAAATCTTGCTTAAATGATTGAAAAATATCTTACAAATTATCTCAATAATTGAAAGATAATGGGAATCAATATTTTGAGAGTTAACTATTTTTAAATTTCATTCCTAAAAAATCTTGTTGTTTTCCATTAAAAAATGATATTCTTGCTTAATTTAAAATCAGATTTTTTTTCTCTCAATCTAATTTCCAAAATCAATAAACATAAAAAAGCATTTAAAAACTAAAAAAATATAATAGGGAGGGTGACACGCTGCAAAAATCAGCATTTTGCCCAGCCTTTACAAGCTTTCCTTTGTGTGAAGAAAAGAAACTAGAGGTGGCCAAAAGAAATGCAAGTGAGAAAGTGGGTAAAGGATAGAGGAGAGGTATAGGCAAGAGGATTAGCATGCTAGATAGAGGAGAGGCAAATAGGCGATAAAGCAATCATGATTTTTAAAAATCCAAACTCCCTGCCTATATAAGAAGAACTGAGGCAAAGACAAGTAGAGGGCATCTGAGCTCAAGAGAACGAACAAGGAATAAGGGTAGAGAATGCTGAATGGTTGAGGATTTGGAGGGAGAAGCGATTAACGACTAAGAGTGAGAGAAGAGCCATTGAGCACTCAAAGAGAAGCAGCAAGCGATTGAGCACTCGAAGAAGCTGGATTGTGCACAAAATAGAGCGAAGAAGAAAGGTGTGATGAATAAGAGAGGATAGCTTAGTTTCAAATGGATAATGATTTTTGCTTGTTCATTCTTCAAAGCTTAATATAATCTTAAATTTAGAAATTTCTAGGATGAACTTATGCTTAAGGATGGTTTTGAATCTTATAAACTATTTCTCTTTTGTCTTAAGTTGATTTCAAAATATGGTATCTGTTGGGAAATATTGAAAATAGATAATAGGATTTACCATGGTTTCTCTTCATTATAAATATACTTGTTAGCTGTTTGATCAAATGTCTGAAAGAAGGGCATTGGTTTGAAAGGAGTGGCCATTTGATTTGTCGGTTATATTTTATTATTGATTGCTTTTGTTTTAGTTCTTAAGATGATGTTGCTTTAATAGTTAGTTTCATCCTCTTGGTTCTATTAGAATGGGTTCATTGGTTAAGACTCTAAGGTAAAAATACTACACCTAAACAAAATCGCCCTTGTAATTCTCTCACTATGTTTGCTAAATTTCAAGAATTGGATCAGTATTAGTTTACTAGACAATGAGTCCTTTTCATTTGCCACCACATCTATATAGGATTAATGGAGCAACAAGGGAATTTTGAAATTTGTATAGATTATATGAATTGTTTTGTGTGGCATGGTATCGAGTTATGTCTTTCGCAATTCTCCTTTTCCTTTTACACATTTTAGACTATCATTAAAATTATTTCTTAAGCATGGGCTTCACAATTATTTGTTGATTGTAAAGTTCTTAATAATGTATAATATTTAAATCTATTTGTCATGTGAGATTTTATGAATCTCTACAAGTATTTAGAATGATCTCATATCATGTAAGTTAATAAGAGTTTGCAAGTGTAAGGATTAATCTTGTATATTTGTATATATAAACATGGATTCCAATGGTTTAATCATTCAAATTAATTTTTTCTTTTTAGATTTTAAAATTAATAAAATATTTAACAGCATCATGTGAGATTTGAAGAATTTCCTTAGATACTCAAATTAATTGCCTCATTGTGCAGGATAGTAAATGCTTGCAGATGTTGTGATTATTAATTTGTATACGGTAAATAAATAAATGAATTTTGTAAATAATAATATTTTTAAAAAATAAAAAATAAAAAATTATTTTGATTAGATTAATGTATTTGAAATTAGCATCATGTTTGGATGATTAAATCTTTTGGTCATGTTGGATTTCTTGATCTTCATAGACCTCTAGGAAAATTATATTACCGTGTGAGTCAATAAGGCTCCTTAGGTATAATGATTAAGATTTTTGACAGGAATATAAATTATGTGTGTGTGTGTGTAAAAAATAATTAAATTTAAATATATATATATATAAACATTGTCTAATCCTTTTGTCACGTGAGATTTTTGAATTTTCACAAACATTAGGAATAATCATATCATCTCATGAGTCAATAAAGCTTCACAGATAAAAAAATTTTAATTCTTTTAAGAAAGAAATACATAAAAAATAAAAGATTATACGATGTGGGATTCATATATCTCCATAGGTAGATCGATTTTTTTTTTTGCAAAATAGTAACTTATTCTTCAATTTATTTCTCTTAAAAATAATAATAAAATGCAAAAAATAAAATTTTCACCCCGAACTATGTGGGTTTTGATCTTTTACAGCAAGGTACATAGGCCTTAGGCTCTTATCCTAGATCAAGTTTGCTTTGTAAATAAATATTTTTTTCTTTCATGTTTAAATTTAAGTTTTGTTTGTCCTTTTTAGATTTATTTTTTTAGAAGCTAAATAATAAAAAAGTAGTTAAATAATTTTAAAAGGCCATACTAATTGCATAATTAACTAAAGTAACCATTTTATAGAACGAGTGTTGTCAGGTGCATAAAAGCTTCCCCACTCACAATCGACTCATGAACATATTTCTGGTTATGAATATCATCCTTATCACTTTCAGTTGGTTTCTTAAGATTTTTCTTTAAAATCTCGGTCATGACTCCTTTTTTAAGACCAGCTCTCGCTTGAAGGCTAGCTACCTTGCTCTTTTCTATCACGACGTGAGGGCAACTGGTGGGTGCGACAACTATATTGCCATATCTTGAATTTCATAATGAATCTATATAGATAGTTGTAGGAATGTATAAACATTTTGGATGTACTTGTATGATTTTGTTGAGTGTGCATCATAGCCTTAAGATAAAAAATGTGATAAATGTGACAAGAGGGTTGAGATACTAGTACAAGTTCAAGGTTATGTTTTGAAATTGTTGTGATGTGTAAAATTTGGCCAAGAAGTGATATGTGAGTAAATAGCATTGTGACCCTATTTTGATGTGTATTGGGCATTTAGAAAGCCAAATTTTATTATGAATGTATAAATGACGTTACAACTGATCAATCCAGTGAATATTTTCCTATTAGATGTGATCAAGGCCCTATTAGAGGCTAATAATGTAAGGTTATAGTTCAGGGTGCTCAAGTGAGGAAAAGTGACTTAAATTGGTCACTTTACATCTGGATGTCTAATTTTCAAATGAAATATGTAACGAAAGTGAAATTTATATCATTAGTTAGTTATGAAATAGCTACATATGGGTGTTTGAATTACTCTAATCAAACCTTTTATGTGGAAATAACACACGTTGGAAGTTCATCTCAGATGAATTATCATGTCATATGCATTACAGTGCATGTGTCCATGCTATATGATAGGTCATATTTGTTGCACACTTTTATTAGGTATTTAGGACCATATTTCATGGAAAGAAACCTAAAAATGTGCATTCTTAACGTTAAATTAGGGTTTTAAGACCTAATGAAAAAGTATGCATACTAAGGGTATTTTGGTCACTTTGCACTTTGTTAGGAATTCAAGGGAAAAATTGGGAACTTATTGTGCATTAGTTTTAAACCATTTTATATTTTAAAAGTCCCTATATGCATTGATTGATATCACATTCTTGTTGCAATTTTGCCTAAGTGTTCAAATACATGCATTAGGGGTAATTTAGTTATAAAATGCACTTTTTCACCAAATTAGAGTTAAGCTTGATTTATGTCTTTTGATGAGCTAAGATTATTAGTCTAATTAGTTTTCATTGATTTATCCTAGGTTGAGATTTGTTAGGAAAAGACAACATTTTAAAGTTATTTCCTTAAGGGTTTCTAATTAGCCTTTGATTTTGGTTCAAGTGTGTGTTTATCTATACTTGAGTTTTATGATGCTTTCATATTCATATTCATTTTGTTATTTTAATGCCTTGGATGAATTAAATATTTCCTCTCTTAGTCTACTTAAATAAATGTCACACTATAGTTATTTGATTATTTGATTTAATTGTGACTTAGGTAAATTAGTGTGACAAATGAAAACATAACTCAAGGCAATTGAAGAGAACATCCAAGGAGAATTATAGATATGATTCAGACCTGGAATGAGTCCATTTGGGTGTGATTTTATGGGAAAATAAGGCCCATAATGTTTCATGTACTTGCACACAAGAGATCAGGTTGAATTGTCAAAACTCAAGTTAATTGCTATATGTTTGAGAAGCTTGGAGGCAATTTTAGATCTAATTTGAGCTTCATTTGGAGTGAATTCCAAGGCAATTAAGGGAGCATAAGATCTTATCATGTCCATGCACATATGGGGTTAGAAGAGCAAGCATTGGAATTATCACCTAAATGACTTGCAACCAAGACTGCCCTTAACCTCATTTGACCTAATGACTTGTAACGTGGCTTGTGGCAACTTGTTTAGCAAGTCATTCACACCCAATTTCATCCAAATAGATTCAAATGAGGCTAGGATCAGATTTTCAGACCAAGCAAGCACAATTTTAGATTGTCTTCTTCATGTTCTTTATTTTTTCTTATTCTCTCTATACTTTCACTCTCTCCCTCCATATCTCTCAATCTAACTATCTAAATTTAACCAAATCACCCCCATTCTCTTATTCTCTTCCTCCTCTCCAAAACCTAATAGATTTTATAAGGATCAAACATTGTTTTCTTTATGCAAATTCATAGGAAAAAGGGCTAGAATTTTGGCTTGCTTGATGAGATTAGCATAGGAGTCTCATTCTTTACGCAAGGATGAGGATAAGACTATGAGATTCATAAAGATGTTTCTAAGTTCAAAATCTATGAGAGAGAGAGAGCCGAATACTTTTCAATCAAAAACATTTTACCATTGAATGCAAATGCATAGATCTCATGTTTTATTGTTTTTAAGAACAAGAACTAAGAGAACGTAAAGATTAAAACCTATAATACTAAGCTTCTCTTGTCATTGTTCCATGCTCTCTTGATTTGGTTTATTATAAATAATTGTATATTCTACACAAAACAAAAATTTTCTTGATTTTTATTATACTCAAAATAAAGTATTCAATGCAATGTGGATATAATCTTGTGGAGAGGTTTCTGTTAGTTAGCATTATTTAATTCCCTTAAAAATAGATGTTTGAGTTTATCATTATTCACTTCCTCCATAATGTGAAAGAGGCCTTGATGCAAAGCCGATTTTGGTAAGATAGTAATCCCTTTAAAAGTCTCTAGCATCTTGTTTTCCACAATGATGACTCTCTATATTCTTATATATTTTGAAGAGTTTTATTGATCTTTTAGAGAGTGATCTAGT
>NW_026556916.1:0-29960 GCF_029017545.1 Prosopis cineraria
GTTTTGAGCTGTAATACAATTAGCCAGAGGGTGCAACTCACCTGACACAATATATTTCATTTATAACTAACCTAAAAAGAATCTCACCAACAAGCCTATCCACAACAATTGATACTTATACCTAGAGCTTTATGTATATAGCTTAAAGTTTTCATGCATTTATTTATTGCCAATCTTATGGAATATTTGTACATGGAGCATTCATTTAAAAAAGAAAAATTAAAACATTACATGCAAATAGGAAAATGAAATGAATAAAGTCAACAAAAGCAACTTACGATGAGACATTACGGTACAAGTGGTCATATGATTTTCGAAGCTTTTCATATGCAGAGACGTTCTCATCACTAAGTTCTCCTTTTGCATTTAAAATCTTAGAATTTTCATGCTCCATTAGTCGAAGTGACTATCAAAAAATAAAAGCCATTAATAATCACATGAACAATATCATTGCAACAAATATCTACCTAAAAAGCAGTGCTTAGAATGCAAAGTGAAGAACAACCAAAATTAAGTGTTTACAGAGGAAGAGTCTCACCGAATGCTCAGATCGAAGCAGTTCTGCTGCAGCATCATAAAATGCATAAAATGCTTTTCGGAAACTTTTCTTATGATCACCTGTGATGTTCAGTCCCTTCAAAAACTGTATCATCATATCAGTGCAGAAATATTCAGGACAGACCAGGCATGGTAGTACAATTCTAAACAAAATCACACAACAATTATAAAATGTGAGTAAAGGTTGACTAAATGGAATAGAAAAGATAATGGAATGAAAAAATGTGAATTTGTAGATAACAAATATCTTTTATATCCCTAAAAATATAATACATAAAGAAAAAAAAAACAGTTATTATTAAGTAATAATGTCTCAAGTAAACAGATATTACAAATTTTGTTTTTATGCAAGGAAGAGAAAACTCTCCCCTCACACCAACCAAACTCCCCATTAGAGTCATAGATAACATCAAATGGAATTCACAATAGGGAGAAAAAGATTTACCTCTTCATGAATTTCTTGACCAGTAACAGGAAGTCCTAAAAATATTCTCCCTTGGCGAGCAAAGCTAGAAAGAAGAGTCAAACTAGTTTGTGTAGAGTCTATGTCTTTTAGCTGTTCTGCACTGGTAAGATCTTTTATAATGTTGATGAAAATACCACAATCTTCTATAACACCAACAAAATAAAGTTCCAACAGAAGTTTCAGAGTGCTGCGCTTCTTCATTGCCTTCAAGTTTCTGTCTGCATCCGATTCATCCCCAGATTTCCCAGGGGAGAAAACTTTGAGAAGCCCTTGAATCAGGCTTGGTGTGAAGTCCTTGTACCTTTGGTGAAGCAAAGAGCAGATCTTTCGGAAAAGCAATATAAGCCAGGAATGTCTCAGGAATCATGTCTTTAAAAACACAATTGCAAACAGTAAATGTATAAAGAGATCTAGCAACTAAATGGAAGAAACCTACATTCTAATTTCTAAAAGGTACTGTCTTTACGTACTGTGCCTAAAAGCCAATTGAAATGACAAAACCAGAATTTTTATCTAAAAAAGGCCCACAAATGATAAGCATTGAAACAAGGAGCTCCAGCTCAGGATGAAAAGCAAGCCAAAGGACAGCTAGAGAAAACACATGAATACTTATTTTACCAACTTAAAGTTACAATTTTGTACCCTTGGAGTTTTAGAATACTCATCTAGATTTGTGCAACAATCTAAAGGGGTACATGCAGATTTACTGCCCTTTAACATGTTAACTACAATTAAACAAAGAACCTCCATTCCACAAAGAAATCATTTCTAATGTGTAGAAACAAGAAACCCAAATGACCCACATTCACTTAAAGCAATGCAGAATGCCCAAAAGAAAATGATAAGAATGAAAAATGCAGAGCACCCACCTGAACTGCCGCATGTATATCTGATGTTCTAAGCTTGGCTTCGCATATAGCTGCCACAGCTTCACTGACAAATTTGCTTAAGTTGACACTTCGCAATTCATCCATCAGTGCTTCTCGCTGCTCTTCATTTATCTGCTTCAGTTTCTTAATAACTGCAGTGTTGCGCTTGATGCTAGAATCCAGTGTCCTAAGAAATCCTGAGTCTGTATATGAAATATACTCATTGAATATCCATGAAACAAAAATGATGACAATTTAACATTAATACAAGAGAATGAACCAGACATGGATTCCTGCGTTGCAAAAAGCTGTTTGAATAAAAAGAAGATGAAGCAATTTCATATTTTAATTACAAATTTTCCTCTCATAAAAAGAATTGGATATATTAAACCATGGGTAACAAAATTCCAGCTGTGGAGCTGACAATGGCTTGTGAAGCCAGCCCTAAACAAACACATGTACACAAACACATATTTATGAAGCTATAGCTAATAGATGTCCACAGCAAAAAGATGGCTAAACCATGTTCATATAAACAGATGGTTTCTGAAGGAACCAAACATCATTATCATCCATGTTTTCCATCAAGAAGTGTAAAAGAAACATACTGCAAGAAGGAAATTATACTCCCTCAGGAAAAGCTTTGTTTTCTAGAAAGGGGGAAGAGGCTAGTGGTCTCTTTAAGTATAAGAGGTAAACTCCATTTTGAAGAGTGTAATTCTTGCCAATTGCAGCATAAATCGAAACATGTGTATAAATACTGTCAATATGAGTGAAAAAAAAAAACTAACCAGGCCTTTCAGGACTCAAATTGCTTTGACGTAGAGCCATTTTGGCCTCAATTGACCTCTTCATTTCATCAAGGCGAGCAGCAGCTTCCTGCACATGATAGAAAGAATCAACTCAATTTAAATCAGTTCATATCAGAAGAAATATACCATCCACAAATTTCACATATCAAAATTTCACTTTGCCATCCCCAGCAAAAGACACAATAGAATCAACATGTTATGTCATTGTAATTGTGACATTTTATTAGATTTATTAGTAATATTTAGAATTAGAGGAATAGCTGTAAGGTGGTTATAGATATAGCCATTAGTAGTTATGAGGATTTGAAGCCTATATATACTAGAGATGCAAGTGTAATAGTTATGCTATGTTAGTCTATTGAGCATCATTGCACTATTCAGTCTCTCTTTCTCTTTTCTCTCAACCTCTCTAAATTCTCTCTGCCTTCTATTCTTCTCTCCTCTGTTTCTCATCTCTTTCTCTCTCTTTTCCATATTTTTCTTTTATAACAGTGGTATCAGAGCCAGGTTCTCCTCAGCAAACACCTCTGATTTTTCAAGGTGTATAGTGATATGTTCAAAAACTTAGAAAGCAATAGAAGAAAGGTTGGGAGAATTGAACAAAGGATAGCAACAATTGATGATCTCACCGATCAGGTTATTGGGTTGTCTAATCAAATTCAAATGCTGATGAGGGAGTGAGAAGGCAAAGATTTGCAGTCGGCCATTAAAGAATGCTTTGGGCCTTCATATGAAGCACTCATGGGCAACTTAATGAGGTTACAGCAATAAGGGGCTTTAGCAAACTACAATGATGCCTTTGATTCCATTTCTTGCACGCTGCAACTTACACAAGAATATTTGATGGACACATATATTCGAGGATTGCATGAAGACTGTTGGTCCAATACGTCACTAAACCAAGAATGATGCAAGAAGGAAGGAGCTTGGCACAAATCCTGGAGGTTACATTGCAAAGGCAAGCTAACAAGAGGGTTTCTGTCAAGAATAGTGCAAATATGGCTACTGGAGCTAGTAGTCAGCCTCTGCACCTCAAATTTGATACAAGTCGAGTTGCTCAGGAAGATTTGAAAAGGAATGTTCTTCGTATTGCAGAACCTCAGTTGCTATAGATTCCTCATGATCATGGGTCAACCACTGCCTCAGTCTTATCATTGCAGAAGGGGTCATCATTCTCTATTATTGATTCCATGTCGCTGCTGCAAGCTTTTCCATTGTTGTCTCTTATTTCTATGGTGCCATCGCAATTCATTCTGCATGGGAATGACAATCTATTTGTGTTGACCAACTTAAAGCCTTAAATTCCTCTTGACATGGTGTGATGACAAGAATCCAAGGCTTCTTGGAGCTGTAGGGAACATCGATGGCTGTCTCAATGATGTTCTGCACTTTTCAAAGCATGGGTTCTTAGAAAATAGGGGCATGTGGACAGGTGTTAGCTTGGAAGAAGTATCACACACGTGGGTGCATGGATCAAAGACAGATATTCCCCATATGAAATGGGTATAGTGGTTGTAACCTCAGTGGATGCCAGCTATCATCAACTATCAATATATGGGCTCAAAGGTCAAATAACAAGGCCAATATCATTTGCATAGGCCCATTAACAGAGGAAATTCTTTGCTGGGATTTACTTATTCAATCTCTCCTCATTCACTTATTTGTTTTGAGGTGGTACAAAGGAGGATTGATCAAAATGCTCTTCGGATCAGGTCTGAATTGCTTCCATTTATTCAGCAATGAAAACAGTGACAGTGAATAGTAACAGTAGGCTACGTTTTTCTGTTTGATTCCTAGAAGTTGTTCCTCCCATTGCTGGACATGACCCTTTAGGCCATGGGTCTTTTTTTTTTTTTTTGGTAGGAGCGTTGTTATGACATTGTAATGGTGACATTTTATTAGCTTTATCAGTTACATTCAGAATCAAAGGAATAGCTGTTAAGGTGGTTATAGATATAGCCGTTCATAGTTATGAGGATTAGGAGCCTACATATACTTGAGATGCAATTGCAATCCTTATACGATGTTAGTCTAATGAGAATCATCGCGCTATTCAGTCTCTCCTTTGTTTCTCCTCTCTTTCCCTCTCTTTTCCATATTATTCTTCTATAACAACATATCTATGTTAGCTCTCGACAAGCTAACTGTTGGAATACGACATCTTAGGCCCATTAAGTTAAGCCCAAACATGTTAGGGTTTAAGAATAATTAGGGTTGAAGAAGCACAAGTCTGCCGTCTTAAACTCTAATTTCTTTCTTCTTATATCTTATTAATTAGATAAGATTCTAATTGATCTTGTAAATATCTCTTTGATTTTACCTTTGATTCTAGGGATTAATCGAAAGTGCTGTGTGATTAAACCTAGATAAATACCCTAGTTGTGAATAGAATAATCATCTTTTGGCCAAATTCTTCATGGTATCAAAGCATTTGGCTCTCGACTTCCTAGGCAAATGCAATTCGACATTGTGAGAGTTCACACTGTGGACGAACCTTCATCTTCCAAGATATCGCACACAGAAGGTGTGTCAATTCCAGAGCAGCAAGCCATGACAAGTAGTGATGGCTTCCCACATGTTACGGTCACTCACAAATTGACCGAAAACAACTACCTACTGTGGTCCCACAATATTCTGATGTTCATCCAAGGGAAAGGAAAGGAAAAGTACCTAATTCGAGAAGCAAAAGAACCAGAATTAGGCGATCCTACCTATTGCACGTGGATATCAGAAAATAATATGGTGATGAGTTGGCTTGTGAACTCCATGACTATGGAAGTTAGCAGCAACTACATGCTTGCCTCAACAGCACAGGAGATATGGGACTCAATGAAATGCATGTATGCTGTCAAGGAGAACCCAGCAACAATGTTTCAGCTGAAACAGGCCTTGAAAGACCTAAGGCAAGGAGATAAATCAGTCACTCAATTTTATAGCGCCCTTATGCGAATCTGGTAGCAGATAGATCTTTATGAAGTCTATCAATGATCAGTCATGCTGATGCAACACTCTACCGTCAGATTGTAGAACGGGAACACACATATGAATTTCTCTCGAGGTTGAATGATGGATTTGAAGATGTACGGGGGAGGATCATAGGACAGAAACCTTTACCTTCCCTTGAAGATACTGTCAACACCATCAAATTTGAGGAAAGTTGGAAAGAATTAGTGCAAGATATAAACCTTAATTCTTCCTTTACTCCTAGTACTAACTTAGAATCTTCTGCTATGATAGCCAAGGGTAAATGCTCTTCACTTTGGTGTGATCACTGCAACAAGAGTGGTCACACTAAGGATGAATGCTGGAAACTTCATGGGAAACTGCCCAACCTTAACAAGCAGAAAGGCAGAGGTGAAGCTCGAGGACTATATACTGGTCCTACATCTGAAAAACAGCCATTAAGCCAAGAGGAAATCACAATACTCAAGAGACTTTTTGAAAAACATGAAGTTATTCCTCAATCCAATGAGAATTCTAACCTATCCATTACTCTGGCACAAGCAAGCATGTCTCTCATAGTTGCACTTAGCACCCACACAACATCCAAGAACATTTGTATAGTCGACTCTAGTGCTGCTCATCATATTACTGGTTTTAAGGAATTATTCAGTGAGTTTAAAACTGAATCTGCATATTCTCGTGTCAAAGTTGCTAATGGGACGTATGCCAAGGTTGAAGGGGCTGGAACTGTGATAATTTCATAGGATATTAAACTACAAAATGTATTATATGTGCCTGAAATTGAATGCAATTTGGTTTCAATGAAACAAATTTCTAAGGATCTTGGTTGTAGTGCTACATTCTTTGACACTCATTGTATTTTCAGGATTTGACTTTAGAAAGGATGATTGGCAATGCTAAAGAATGGGATGGTCTCTACTACTTGAGAGGAAAGGGAGAGAGAAATAAAGTAGCAGATGTTGTTGCCTACTCTACTATATCAGATAATGAGTTGATGCTGTGGCATTATAGGTTAGGCCACCCAAGTCTCAATTATATGAAATTGTTATTTCCAGATTTATTTTATTTATTTAATAAAATAAATCCCTCCTCTTTCCACTGTGATTTTTGCTACTTTGCCAAACAAGTCCGAAACTAGTATCTACCTCATCCTTATAAACCATCCCAACCTTTTGCACTAACACACAATGACATTTGGGGACCCTCTAGAATTTCAACTACAAATAATGCTAGATGGTTTACCACTTTTATTGATGATCACACTCGCCTAACTTGGGTAATTTTGATGAAAAACAAATCTAAAGCACTTGATATTGAGAAGTGATAATGGCCATGAGCACACTAGTACAACCTTTCAAAAATACTTGTTTGAAAAGGGATTCATCATCAAACCTCTTGTGTTAACACTCCACAACAAAATGGTATAGCTAAAAGGAAAAGCAAACACCTTTTAGAAGTTTCAAGGGCTTTAATGCTTACCAATAATGTTCCAAAAATGTTTTGGGGTGAAGCTGTCTTAACTACAGCATATTTAATAAATAGAATGCCCTCAAGAATTTTAAAATTTCAAACCCCTGTACAAAGTTTTCAAGAAGTTTTTCAAAACTCTCGCCTATTGCTAAACATACCTCAAAGAATTTCTGCCTGCACCGTTTTTGTGTATGATGAGCATAAAGGAAAATTGGACCCAAGAGCTATCAAATGCATTTTTTTAGGGTGTGCAGCCTCTCAACAGGGTTACAAGTGTTATTCACCTTCCACTCACAAATTTTATATCACTATGAATGCTCGGTTTTGTGAAGATCAACCATTTTTTCAAAAATTACCCATTCAAGGGGAGAGTGAGACCAATGATGAATGGTTAATTTGTTCTGAAAATAGCAATTCTGATAAACTTGCATCTGGCAGTCCTAGTACTGAATCTAGCAGGTCCCAAATGCCACCTAAACCCCCTCTTGACCCTGCACCAATTACAATAACACCTCCTCTTCCTACAATATCAAATGACCCTCAATCACCTCAAATTGTACCCTCTGAACCTAATATCACCTCATCTGAACCTAGTATAGAGGAAGATATTCTGGAAAATTCTGGTAATACAGAAAAGAAAATCTGGAAAATTCTGGTACAAATGAGACAAGAGTGGAACAACCTAATATGCAAGAGAAAGAACCTTACATCAGGCAAAATAAGCGCACTATATTGGAGGATCGATCACAATTTAGGCGAAACAAGGGCACTAAACAGAATGTGAATGAAAGTAGTGACCAAACTATTTCCATGCAAGTCCAAGAATCCAAACCCGAGGCAAGTTCTAAAGACTTATCTTGGCCAATTTCCTTAAGGAAAGGCAAACGAACATGCACTCAGCATCCTATTTGCAAGTATGTTTCTATAAGAAACTCTCTCGTCCTATGAAATCCTTTGTGGCTAACGTGACCAATGAGAAAATACCAAAAACCTTTGAGGAAGGAAAAGAAGATCCTAAATGAACAGCAGCAATACAAGAGGAGTAGCAAGCATTAAGAAAGAATCAAATCTGGAGTATTACCAATCTACCCAAAGGGAAAACTATTGCGGGTTGTAAGTGGGTGTTCACCATCAAATACAACATTGATGGGACTGTCAACAAGCACAAAGCAAGACTCATAGCCAAAGGATACACCCAAACTCAAGGCATAGATTACCAAGAGACATTTGCTCCAGTTGCCAAGTTCAACACCATTAAGGTTCTTTTATCACTAGCTGCAAACCTTGATTGGCGGTTACTACAACTAGATGTGAAAGATGCATTCTTAAATTGTGACCTAGACGAGGAAGTTTACATGGAATTACCACCTGGGCTAAAGGAAGTGGAAGACCTGGACAAGTTTGTAAATTGGAAAAATCTTTGTATAGCCTAAACAATCCCCTCAAGCCTGGTTTGGACGTTTTACACAAGCAGTCAAAGAGTATGGTTATACTCAGTGTCAAATCAGATCATACTTTGTTTGTGAAACATAACTGTGATAAAGTTGCTATCCTGATTGTGTAAGTAGATGATATTGTATTGACAGGAAATGACTTAGAAGAGATTGAAAAATTGAAGGCAAATCTGGCAAAGGAATTTGAAGTTAAAGACCTTGGAAAACCTAAGATACTTCTTGGGTCTAGAAGTAGCAAGATCAGAAAAGGGGATCAGCATCTCACAAAGGAAATATACACTTGATTCATTGATGGAAACAGGGTTGTTAGGGTCAAAGCTTGTGGATATACCTATGGAGACCAACTACAAAAAGAACTTGAGAAGAAAGAAAGGAAAAGAAGGATCACCCGTAAACAAAGGGAGGTACCAGAGACTAGTAGGAAAACTCATCTATTTATCCTACACAAGGCCAGACTTCAATTTTGCAATTGGTGTGGTCAGTCAATTCTCAAATGACCCACGTAAAGAGCACATGAAAGCAGCTTTCAGGATTTTAAGATACTTAAAGAAGACTCCTGGAAAAGGACTGTTCTTTAGAAAAGGAAACAACAAGAATGGAGAAGTCTGCAATGTTGCAGATTGGGGTGGCTCTGTAGTTAACAGACGCTCTACTACTGGATATTGTACCTTTGTTTGGGGCAATCTTGTGACTTGGAGGAGCAAAAAGCAACCAGTGGTCACAAGAAGCTCAGCAAAATCAGAGTACAGATCTCTAGCTCTGGGCATATGTGAAGGAATGTGGATCATGAGACTCCTAAAGGACCTACACATTGAAATAAAGGGACCTTACAAGGTATGGTGTGATAACATGTCAGTAATAAAGATTGCACATAATCCGGTACATCACGATAGAATCAAACATGTGGAGATCAATCGCCATTTTATAACTGAGAAAGTTGAAACAAAAGTGATTGACTTGGCCTATATACCTTCAAAAGATCAGATTGCCGACATCATGACCAAGCCACTTGCGAGAGAACGTTTTAAGAACTAAGTGACAAGTTGGGAATGATTAATATCTATTCACCAACTTGAGGGAGAGTGTTGGAATACGACATCTTGGGCCCATTAGGTTAAGCCCAAACATGTTAGGGTTTAAGAATAATTAAGGGTTGAAGAAGCACAAACCTGCCATCTTAGACTCTTATTTCTTTCCTATTATATCTTATTAATTAAATAAGATTCTAATTGATCTTGTAAATATCTCTTTGATTTTACCTTTGACTCTAGGGATTAACCGAAAGTGCTGTGTGGTTAAACCTAGATAAATACCTTAGTTGTGAATAGAATAATCATCTTTTGCCCAAATTCTTCACTAACAAAGCCAAGAGCTAGATTCTCTGTTAATCCTAGGAAGAAAAGAATCTCCTAGAGGAATGATTTTGAAAGTTTAAGCCATTCAAAGAACATTTTCATAACACCCTCCACGACAACACAAGCCCTCTCTTTAAGGCTTGTGTGGACCAAGCACAGGCCCACCAAACACTACAATGAAAGTATGTTTTAATTAAACCAATGCTAGTTGGATGTTTAAGTGGTTTGACATTTGTTTTCCTCAAGCAAGATTTCTAGTTGAAGTCTCATGTGAAGAAAATTTCCCTCAAGAGAGATTTAAATGTATGGGGTTCAACCATTCATAGGTTATTCGGTGTCAAATTTGACTTTCAGAAACCAATTGGTATTATTGAAAAAACAAAGTTAATTTTAATTAGGAGAAGGGAGAAGAAACAAGAATCAAACTATAGCGACATTGGGCCTATTTGAAACTGTTATTTTATTTTCTAAGAACTAGTGTTTTGTAGAGCATATTCCGAGAATGAAAAAATAATGAAAATAGATGTTTTTCTCATTCTTTCTTATTCTCCAAAATAATAATTCCAAAACACCTAAAAAATGTTTCCATTTTTCTATTCTCCATAACAATATTTTGTTTCTTTATTTTCTAAAATACTTTTTGAAAACGCATCACCAAATAAATTTTTTGTTTGTTTTTTTGGTTCTAGAAAACAAAAAATTGTTTCCAAAACAGGTTGCGAAATAGGTCCATCATCACTGAGACACTTGTTCAATATTGAGGACCACTACATACCAAAAGCTTGCATTCTTAAGTGATGACCCATGATTGCTTCTAGAATATTTCTGACACAATTTAAGAGGAATTTTTCTTCTTTTTCAATTGCATTATATGTAGAACTTTTACTTGACAATTACAAACTCCCCAGCTACTAACTAACAGCTTTTCTGTTTTTGTCCACACAACAGTCTTTCATCCACCTAGCCCTATTTTCACATCACTGGACCTTGGCCTTCAAGCTCAACACATCTTTGATCCACAATGGCCAATGGAATCAAAATATAAATTGAAAAATCAGCATGTAAAAGTGGTTCCAACAATAATAAAGGATCTTTCTTTGCTTTTCTGAGGAAGAGAGATGAACCAAAACCCAATTACTGCCCTAAAAGACATCTCAGAAGTCTTATCTTCTTTTTGTAATTGCTGCAAGTTTGATTAGTGAATGACGGGCTACCCTGCAAGTCATTATCATGTAACGCTTTGAAACAGGGATCACATTAATAGTACCATGGCAGGGCTTGTTATACCAAAAGTGTGGGATTTCAATCAGCAACCCTTTCCCAAGTGTGAATCATGAATGATGGGGAAAGAATAGGTATCCATTTCATTGTTTCCTAACTTTCCTTAATTTATTTGTAGACCTCACTGGCTGACAATACCAGGTTGCTACTACATCAATTGTTAATCCGTACTATCCAAACTCTAACACATCCAATGTTCTTGCTTCATACAGCTATCTTAATCTAGGCCTTTCATCTAACATCTATTATACATTCTACCTAACTTCACTACTACCAGATACAAGCAGTTTCCGTTGGCATCTACCTAAAACTCTTCCATTCACCTAAGCCCCCTTTTCACCTTACTGGGCCTTGGTCTGAACATCCTTGCAAATAACTTTTTGCCCACACAACAATCCACCTTACAGTAAACTACAACAATTTAGTCGTATTTTTTACTGTTATTATCCGTGAGTGTTGCTCAAACCTCAAAAAGTTGCATAATGTGGACGTTAAACTGCTAAATACTACAGATAGGGAGGTTATAGAAAAGGCGATCGACATTGATACTGTGCTTCAGGATAACAAATATGAAATCCTGCATTTTTTGCTTTCAAATTATCAAAATAGAAAACTACGCAGTATTCTTACTAATTGTTCAAGGTAGAAATAAAAAATTAAAAAAAACAAGAAATAATACATGATGGATCATCAGCTATCATTTAAGGATAAAATCATACAACCTCGTCATCTTTCTTGCTGTGACTTTCACCTCCACTGCGGAATTCATCCTCTTGCTGTGACTTCTCCTTCATTAGCCTAAATCCCAATTAACCTGTATTCAGATGCAGAGCAAAGTAGCTTAGGCTTGAATGCGGAAGGAAAAGAAAAAATATACAAGAAACCTCGGGTAGAAACGAACCTGCAGAAGTGAAGATGATGGTGGAGGAAAGATTATGGAAGGCGAAGAAGAAACCTCGGGCGAAAATTCGACAGATCTCTTCAAAGACCAGGATATTTTTTCAAGGAGGAGAAGGGCAGAAGGCGATGGTCACGGACTCACGGTGATGTGGAGAAGACTGACGAGTGGCGAGACGACGGTGGCGAGGCGAACCGGTAGTGATTCGCTCGAAGGCTGTGAAGGCTGAAGGAGAGCTTCGCTGGCGATGAGAACTAGAGAAATGAGAAGAGTGTGCTTTGCTTTCGAGTTTCTACGATGAGAAGATTTTACAGGGTTAAAATGGAAAAGTGGAAAATAAACTATAGGCAGGATGAAAATAAAGTCTCAACAAATAATAAACAATTTATGACCAGGTGCTTCCTAAAAATTCAAAAAAATAAATTATAAATAAGTTCTCAATTACAAATTGATTTTGTAAAAAATTTTATTAAGAATTTAATTATCATAGTTTATTATTTTAAGATTTTAATATCATTCCTCCAAAACTTTAAGACAAGTGACATTTAACTAAGGAAATATATTTATTGAAATTAAAATTAAAAAATTGTAAAAAAAATAAATTGAAAATTGACAAAAGAAATACCTTGAAATATGAAAATGACAATGAAGTGCCACGAAATATGGTAATTATTACTCTCTTCGTTTAAAAATATAAAGTATTTTTTTAGAAGTTGAATGTTTGAAAATATAATATATTTTTAAATTTTCAAAGTGTAATTATTATCTTTTTTTTAAAATACCCTTATTACATAAATTACTTTATATTTATTTTAGGATAAAGCACATTATATATAGAGGTAAATATAAAAACATAGAGACAAGTAACTATTTTATTGATAATGAGATTCGATTAAAAATACTTTATATTTTTAAATGAATGAAATATTTTGTTCATATGAGCTTGTTTGACATTTTCATTTTTAATAAAATGATGTGCTTGTCCTCCATGACTCTTATACATTGAGAAATAACTACTATTATTGACTAAAATAGAATTGAAAATAACTAATTCATTTTTGCAAATTTATTTATTAATCAAGTGTAATTAAAGTAATTATTTTCCAAAAGAAAGTATTATTTTCCGAGGAAAAAAGTTGTCATTTTTTAATATGCTTATCTCTATTAACTAAGTCCCCAGCTCCTAAGAGACACACACAAAGTCTTCATTTTAATGTTATCAAATTCAATAATGTTCACTCTACAGACATTATTAGCATTATTGTTGGAAGGATTTAAATCCTCTAAAATTGATAACTGTGAATTTCAGTAAAGTTTACCTTTTAAAATAAAGAAAAAATATTTTATATTTTATAAAAAATAATAAAATGATAAAAAACAATACAAAATAAAAAAATTCACAAAAAATCACACATCTCAACTTCAAATAATTTAAATCCATTGTTAGAATCATCTTGAGTTGAAAGCTCAAGTACAGATGTAGAAGCTCTATAAGTACAAATGTTGGGAAATTAGAGAGTATATGTAGGAGCTACAAGTGATATAGAACACAATGACTTGAAAGTTCAGAAGTTTCTGGCTAGATTTAATTACTTCACACTTTTGTAATTTCATCTGTTCTATAATTGAATATAACAGCTTTGGATTCAACTCTGAAAGGATACATTTTCAATTCTTAAAAGTATCCAACATATTTTGGCCACATTTAAAAAAAAAAAAAGTATCCAACACACAGTTATTTACAATCATTGCATTGTTTTTAATATTTTCTATCTCCCTTGCACCTTTGTGAAAGTGACATTGTTGACAGAGCATGACCTATTGCTCTGTTCAGATGACTCTGCATTCTGCAAAACCTTCCTCTGTATGGATCCAGGTTGACATGGCAATGGAAGATTTTCATTGTCATTATTAAGCATTGAATTTACTGTTTCCATAGAAGGCCTATTTTTTGCATGTTCTTGAACACATAGAAACCTAATGTGCATGCATCTAACAATGTCTCTATCATGCCTAAAAAATATAAGGTGACCGACATGGGTGCGAACCACTTCACACATTTCTGTAAGTGTCAAAATGAAAGTGCAATCCATTTTTTTATTTTCATTTTTCTTTTAGAAGAATCAATCAAATTATATAAAAATTCTAATAGCTCGATACTAATTGTCATATGAAAGCTTCAACGTTTTTATGAAAATTTTAGGAGAACCTCCCCTGTAACTAGGATCTCTCGAAAATTCTACGACAGAAAATTTTTACAGATTATAGTATAAATCAGGAGCGTAGCTCCTTCCAGCCAATAACTAGTATGCAAATTAAAATAAAGTCTATCAATAATCTATGTGGAGCAACTAATCTTTCTTTTTGAATCGAAATACATAGGGTTTAAATATTGACATAAAAAATAACGATACCAAACAAAAATTCCACCTAATATCGCCATATTGTCCTTTCAGAGGTTGGTAGGATCAATGTCAACTAGTAAATCTGAGACCAAAATAAATTTTTTAATAAATAGCATGCTTAGAGTAAAATTTAAAAGAATTAAAATAATAAACTCAAATAATCATATAAACTAGTTAAAAAGATGATAATTCATAATAATAAACTTATAAATTTGTAAATCATAATCATAACCATAAAATGAGAGTAAATTAAAAGTAGTTTATTTTATTGTGCTTCAAGAAAACAATTTATTCGTAAATGAATCAAAGTGATATATTTGTTAATCAAAATCATGAAAATTTCAAAAACACATATTAGTCAACATTTAAAGTTTTTGAAAACTCAATAGAACAGGTAACAAATGTGGACACACAGTCTATAAGGATAAATAACCAAACATAGCCAAAGCTACAAAAACAAACGTGGACACACAATCCACGAGGATAATACTAACTAAACACAGCTTAGGCCACGAAATCAAAAATGCGAGTATAAAGCCCATGAATATCAAATATGAGAACAAAGCCCATGAAACAAACTAGCTAATTTTTAACCACAGCACACTACGGGCTAACAGAATTGTCGTTAGCAGCAGTGTTCTGTATAGAGTCCTCTTAAAAATCTCATTTCAAACATGCGAGAGAAATAATTATGCTTGAAGTAAAATTTGTGTTCTCAATATCAAACTCGCGTGAATTGCTTCAAATATGTAAAACTTGCCAATTTGATATATCATAGTGAACGTCCAAATTTACATCAATTGTGTAACCAAGAATTTTTTTAAAAAAATTCAATAAACAAAGATGCCATCATCAATATTAGAAATACATTTCTTGAAGGAAAAATAAATGCACAAATCATAATATACTCCTTCATCATTGTTCCAAAATTTCTAAAACTAACATAATTCATAAAAATAGGATATTTCAATGAAAGATTATTAATAAATAATTAAGTGGAATGCTATTCACTTATTCTTTGGAGTTCTAAATTCTCAAAAATATTCTTCTTTTAATTCTTGTCAAGGACTTATTCTTCCGCACACTCTATAAGAATATAAATAAATACATTTTCAATAATATTTTAATTTATAACACAATTTCTACCAACCACCATCTAAAATTCAAAACCAAATTTATGATTTAAAGTTAGTTCAAGCATCATCATTCATTCCTCTAACTTCCTCTATAAAACTTTAACCATGCCATTCTATTTTCTTGAAACAGAAGTTTACTTTTACCTCTTCAATTTAAAACCTTCAACAATTTACCAAAAATCAAACAAGCTCCAAGTATACAAATAACTGCATGCAAGCCCATAATTAAATTCCTTTATAGATCTACAGGTTAATTCCTAAACTAATAGTTTCCATCAATATTCAGAAGTTAAATTTTATTTCCTCGTACAAGCCCTTCAACAACATCTCATAGGCACCAACAATATATCTAAGCTTTTCTCTTCCAATTTCACCTCAATAAATTCTTTAACATCAACCAAATCAAACAAAATTAATTTAACTCCAAAATTATGACCCATATCTATCACCATCATCTTTAATACTAATGTATATTTTTGTTTATTCAGTCATGGACAACAACAGAAAATCAAGAGATGAAAAGCAAGTTGAATATTATTTCATCACACATACAAGTGCGTTAGTTATCAAGAAGAAAGAGAGAAGGGATCAAGACCCTTCACCTCAAATAAACCAACGACATACAGTAGGGGAGGAGGACAATGAAATTCACAACTAAGCAAGAGGAAAAAAACAAAGTACTACTCGAAAGAAAGTAAAGAAAATAGAATCCACTTCAACTCCATTTCATGACCAGTACCACTAATTTCCAACAAGCTGATTTCTTCCATTCATCAACAATAGGTGAATGAAATTTGTGAGAACAGAGCAATAATCAAAATCGAGTAGAAGAAGCATAACAAACCAAGAACATAGCTGAGAAACTTAACAGTAGCACAAGAAAAAGGATCCCATAATCTGTACCTCAACCCAGCGATATGCTATAAGCTCGAATAAGGAGGAAGGAAAAGATTTTTTTCTGGCGTTCAGTAACAAGAAAATGAGCTCTACTCATACCAGCTGCGGATAGATTGACAACAAAGGCTCACGCTAGTGATGATTGAGAATGCAAGGGAAGGAAGCGGAGACACAAAGGAAGAGTGAAGGAATGAAGCATGAGGCAGAGCACTTGATAGATCTAGAATGATCGAAAAAGGGATGAAATTTTTTTTATTAGATTGAAGAGGGGCAGTTTGGTAATTTCAGAAAGCCAAAACAAAATAAAATCCCTCTTTTTGTCTTAGCCAAATTCAAACTTGGGACGTAATGGTTGGGTTATTGTACTATACCACTACACCAACACTCTATATTATTATATTTCTTCTAAGAATTAATATAATTACTATTAAAACACAAATTTATATCTCTAATTATTATTAAAAAAATTTTTGGGTTATTACAGTCTTTGACAAAATCTGGATAAGATATTTCTAAGTCTATGAGAGATTGGATATCATCTTCATTCCATAATTTCCATGCCTTAAAGGAAATGCAATAATCTATATTAGCATAAAAAGCAATAGTTTATAGATTTATGCTATCAAAACAATGCCATAATTAATTTGGATAGGCTTACAAGTTCCACGAGGTTAGTTGAATGTTTATGATCACAAATGCTTGTGTTTTTTCTACTACTGATGATTTCCAAGAGCAGAACTCTAAAGCTAAAGACATACAATTTCTCTAAAAAGAGTCCTTTTATTGCATATTAAGGTGACATATAACTACTGTATTTAATCATCCATAATAAATTTCAACTCCTATAAATCTAGTATTGGTATTTCAAAATTATATATAGAACATGAAAGCTTACTATGTTCCAACAACCCTTCTAGTATTGCCTTCATCTTCACTGCTTTCAAAGATTCTTGCAAGACTAAAGTCCAATATCTTAGGTTTAGATTGTGTATCTAGTAAGATATTACTTGGCTTTAAGTTTGTAAGTACAACTTTTAGATTAGATTCTCTAAGGAGATAAAGCAAGCCATGAGCGATTCCTTTGATTATGTTCAAATGAGTTTTCCAATCTAACACCTTATTTTTCATGGGATCTACATAAAACAAAACAAAGTTTATTTCATGCGTTACAATAACAAAGATTCAATTTTAGTCCACCAATTAAGTTACCAGATTTTGATTTATTCAGATAAAATCTAAACCCTTTCATGTTATCTTTGTATCCAAAGTTGACGTAGGAGCAAGAAAGGATTATTAGAAAAAATTCAGAGATAAAAAAACTAAAATTGCCATGCTTCTGTGGGCATAAACAAGAATGAAACAGGATAAGATGGACTAACCATATATAAAAGCATCCAAACTCTTATTAGGCATGTACTCATATATCAACATTTTTTTCCTCCCCTTCAATACAGAAGCTGAGAAGTCTTACAAGATTATGATGTTGAAGCTTTGAAATCACGACTACTTCATTCTTGAATTCTTCTAGCCCTTGTGTAGATGTTCTTAAATGTCTTTTCACTGCTATTTCCTGTCCATCTTGCAATTCTCCCTCATAGAATATATATGTTAAATAGGGGGAAATAGAAATCATTGAGCTTTTTGAAGGAATTTGACTAATTTCATGTTATTCAGGTACCTTGTATACTAAACCAAAACCACCATGCCCAAGCTTATTGGCAATGTTGAAGTTGTTTGTTGCTGTTTCAATACTTCTAAAATCAAACTGTGGTAGCTCTTCAAGTTTAGCTAGTCTCAAGTCTCCTAATAGGTTTTCTTCTGTGTTCAGCAACACTGTTTTGCTTTCCTTTCCTCTTGCTGAATGCAATCATGTCACCAAAAATTCCCGCCAAAATAAATCCATAAAAGATAAGAAGATAGTAACTAGATTATATTTTCTTTTCCTTTTTCTTCATATGACTAAGGTGAAAGATTAGTGTCTATTATTCAAAAAACATGGCAAAGATAGACAGTGCATACCAGTGATTTGGTTAGTAAAAATATTTTTTGTTAATGAATAGTGTATGTACAAAAATACATTAGTGCATATAATAAAGTAACCAATGAATGAAGAGAGCTTGTATATTCTTCAAATCACTTGAACAAGTGGCAAACATACCAGATTGTTTAGCAGTGCATGCCTTGAAGATATATGCACAGATGGCAACAATAATTACTCCTACTGTCACTGTTACTATAATTACTACTTTCAAGTCTTTTTTCTTCCTACCTATATTAATTAATACCAATGTAAACTTATCTGGAAACTTCATAACCCCAAATTAATAATTGACTCTTAATGTTCTTACCACGTTCTGAATAGGCTTGGTGTATGTGAATAGTATATCCTCCACTTGACAATCTCACTATGCCAGTTATGTTTCCTTTCCAGTGCATGCAGGTAAGCTGAGTAGCTTAAGCATATGCCATACAATTACAATTATTTATGCACTGAGTTTTGCATGTATCCTTAGAAACAACTGAAGTGTTTGAATGTTCTGGTACATTTGTCATTTGCAACTCCAGAAACCAATCATCTTTACCTCTAATATCACTCCCACACTGTAGCAAACCCCTTCTCACGCATCCACTTGTCCAATTTTGTTTGTTCCATTCCTCAGTGTTCCCCGGCTCAAACCCTCTCAAACAACTACAGATTGGGTGAATTTTTGGAGTCATAGATCCCATATGCCCCACAATAGTTATGAATATAACCATCTTTTTAATGGAAACCGTTATTTTCCGACGTTGTTTGTTCTAGTTTCGTGAACCAAATCTGGAAAGTCTGTGTAACTTGGATGGTTGAAACACTCCCAACAAGGTTACCTGAATTAAGCAGCTAGGCCATGGGATTTGAATGTTTGCTTGATTCTAATACATTTGATGTCCAAAAAACCTCTTTCTTCCCATTCAAGACTACAAGATTATTGTTGTCCTGAGATATAGCAATGATCCCAAAAGAATCCTGTAATGGTTGGTTTCCGTTAGCCACCTATATGACTCTGGAATTGGAGACATACTAAATTCTTGCATAGCGATGATCTGTGGTGTTTCAGGGGCTAAAGGATCCAAGTTTGTATGCAGTGTTATTTGAGCTTATAGTTCTGAATCTCTAATGAGTACTGATGATGGAATGGTGTCTATGGCAGGGATCAAACCTACACAGAAGCTTGAAAGTGTGAGAAAAATAGGTATTAGTCCCATGACTTGAAGGACTAGAAGCGTTTTTGCTCAACCGCCCCTAGTCTTGAGCATGGCTTTCATGTAAGGAACCTGGCATTTCTCGTGTAGTGAGACAAATACAACTACATGCATATCTCGTAAGATATTTTATCAATTATATTTATTTATTATATTAGATATTCTAATATTCAATTATCATATTTAAATAATAAGATACCTTTTCCCAACAAAACCCTAAGTATGATGCATACGCTAGTTTGACTGAGTTTGGGTTTAGAATTCTACCCAATTAATTATTAATTAATTTTAATTAATTATAGAGAAAATTAGCTCAATGGCATTAAAAAATACAACTCCCATAAATCATGGATGAGGTTTTTAAATATTTTAAAATATGACCCATTCATAAAATCAATTAGATATGTTTTCCTTTTTTATCCTCAGAATAAATTTATTATTAAAACAAATATATTTCATTTAACTAGTTTTTAACGGATTGGATCTTTCATTTTTATCATTAAAAATCATATTGTGCCATGCTCTCTCTCTGATTTATTATCTTTAAATATTTTCTTCATTAGCTTTTTGGATTTGATTTTTCTAGATCATTATATTCATATCTCATACAATGCTTTCTTTATCAAATTTTTTTTACCTAATTTTTTGAATCACCATCTTCATCATAGAGTTTTCTCTCTCTCTCCCTCTTGTTTTTTCCCAAATATTACAAAGAGGACATTAGATATTGAAAAGAAAACTCCATTATTGATCTGCGATACTATATCATTGATATACGGCTGTATATTAATGATAAACAAATTAGTAAGTTTCTGCCGATATAGCTTATATATTAGTGATATTTTATACTAGTATATCACTAATATTATTATAGATCAATATAACTAGACAATCAGATATAAACTTGTTTATAATTGATATACAATCGTATATCAATAATGTAGTATCACAGATCAATAACACAAAAAACACATAATAATTTTCTAAAAATAGATCAAACAAAATTTTAGGAAACCCTCGCTTGAACTGTAACTTTTGTAATAGAGTTTGACCATACTTCCTCACCCTGGATTTGCAGCTTTAGTGTGGCTTTGTGTAGAAGCTACAGTTTCAGACTTCCTCACCTCACATTCGTGATTTTCAACTTGAATCTAATGCTTTCAGTATACCTCACCTCACGTCTTGTGATCTCTTGGCTAAATCTCTAACTTCATTTCATCCATCAGTGTGAGCTATTTCATTATCTACTGTCAGTTTCTTTACCATCGTCATCAAGAGTCCAGTGTCATCTCCACATCTTTAGATGGGTGGAAAACGAAACCAATGTGAAAAGGAAATCAAGGTATTGTGATGTTTAAGGGTAATTTTGTCTTTTGTATCAAAGGTAAATTAAGAAACGGCCATTATTTTAATTTAGAAAAAGATGGGTTTTAGTTTTATTTAGCCATATAATGTTGGCTAAATTTGCTAAAGCCCCTCAATTATAAATCAATTACTTTGATGGTAGGTTATTAACTTACTAAAAAGTGAGGGTACGAGATATTTAGAAAACCTAAGTCAAAATTCTCTTAATGATTCTCTAATTAGTGACAATTATTTTTCAATGGTTACTACTATGCCTTCATGCTAGTTAGAAGGTTTCCTAACATATTTGTTTATTATAACTCTATTATTTGATTTCAGTTCCCTCTTTTTAGATATTAAGGTTTGTGGATCTCTACTCCCAATTATTTAGCTATGGCAAGAGACATATTGAGTATTATGCTTTTATTAGTTGTAAGAATTCTATATGCATTATATATTAATCAAGAATATATCCAAATACAGACATTTTTTGAAGTATTATGTTTAAAAATTAAAGATATTTTGGGTGTTTTAAGATGATATTGATATTTGCTCCAAAAAAAAAAACAGATGATATTGATATGATTTTTTTTCAAAAATATTTTTAATTAGGAGTGTAAATTAATTAGATTTTCTAATTAAGACAACCTATTAAATAAAGATATACATGAAATTTGAAAAGAATGTATGATTTTAAATGTCATTAACCAATATGAGGAGGATGTAATTCATTAAAAACTATAACAAACTAGAAGTCCTTGAACCCCAAGCCAGAAGTTTCTACCCTAAGCTAGAAGTCTTGCATCCCAATCCATAGGCCCTTACACAGCTAGAGGCCTTGCATCAAGCCCAAAAGCTTGTGTGTAACATCCTAATCTTTATATAATAAATGTTGCAAAATTTAGGTTTTTGTTGTTGTATTCAAATTAGGAATTTATATTATTTTTTAGGTTTAGAACAAATTGTATTTAAGGTTATTTGAAGTTAATTACATATCTAAATATTCAAATAGATTGAATATAGGTTCAGAATCATACAAGAGATGTTTATCATAATATAATTAATATAGATATATTAAAAAAAAGTCAAACCACCGCAAAAGTTGTTAGGAAAATTTCATTTCTATATTTTGAAATTTGCTCCTTTAAGTTGAACATAATAATAATAATAATAATAATAATAATAATAATAATAATAATAATAATAATAATAATGGGACCCACATCCTATTATACATACCCTTCTTCTCTTCTCATTTCTGTGCACAACTTTCTTCCTCCTTTTCTTCTTTCCATTTCAACTTCTGCGCAACATTATTCATTTTATTCAGGTAAGGTTCTAAATTTTTAGATTATTAGATTTACAAAATGACTTTCGTTTTTCAAGATCTTTCCATAAATATCGTTCACTCATTTAGAACTATCTAACAATAGTATTATTTTGATGTATAGAGAAAATTTTATAATCATGATTTTTCTATAGGATAGTTAATATGAGGTTTGTTGATTCAAAATAAATGTTGAGGTTGCTGGAAGTATAATAAATACTATAGAATATTTCTTTGAAGTTGAAACTTAGATTTGAGAATTTTTGAGTTAAACTTTAGATATATATGATTGACTTTATGTTAGATTGAGATGTTGGGATATGTTTCTAATTATTAGATATTTATTTTAGTATAAATAAATATTTCTGAGGCTATGAAATGGTGATTTGAGGATTAAGGGTACTTTTGAATTTTAAATTTTTTTTGAACAAATATTTGGAAAATAAATTGATGAAGTTTGATATTTTGATATATGATTGATTAAAACCTATGTATAGTCTATTGATGGATGAGAATTTCAAAAAGTAATTTAGAAAATTAAATGAAGTACTAATTTTGAATGATTATTAATATCTAAATTAAGCCTAAACTTTCTAACTATTTAAACTAGAATTATTTATTAACTAATATTATACATATATTATTAAATGGCTATGTAGATTGTGTGGTCTAAGAGAGTGGTGAAAGAGTTGTTATGGTATAGGGAAATGTGTTATCCAAGACATGAGATAACTATTATTAATGTGTGATAGTGTGTATGTGTGTGATTAATTGTGTGCATGTTTTGTTATTTGGAAAAATATTGATTTTTGTTGAGAAATAATATATATGTATATTTTTGTTCAGAAATAATTGCCAAGTGGGTTAAAATTTATAATTATAAATATTTTGTGAATATTGGCACTGTTGAAAACATGAGATAATTTGTCTAGTTGATATTAAAATGTGCTGAATGATTTTTTTGTTGGCTGTTATAAACGCATGGCTCGTTTGTAGTATATTGAAAATTATTCCGTAGAAATTTTTATTGGTTGAGTTTACACATGGTAAGCCCTCATTGGAACCAATGTGTAGCTTGTAGCTTGGTCCCAATTCACCTTTGACGGGTGACTTGGCATCCGAACATGGCATAAAGAGGGATATAAGGTGTAGTCATACTAATTAAATAATTGTTTGGATTGTTATTTGTTTGCCTACTTAGAAATCTATGATTAACTTTCTCGTGTACATTATTACATATTAATATTTGGTTTAATGGGACTTTTATGTCTCATTCCCCGTGGTTATTAATTTTTTTAGGAGTGAGTTTAGCGGAAGAAGTACCTGAGGCTTAATTTGGTGTATGAGACATTGTTTTCTAATTCAGCCTTTTTATTTTCATTGATGATATATGTTATGCCAACCTAGAATGGGAGATATATATATATATATATATATATTAAGCATGTAGACTCTATTTATTATAGTACTTTATATGCCAAGAGAATTATGTCTGTCTCTCATGGCCCTGAGTAATTATGAAGTAAAATTTTGATTAGGCATGCCCCTATATGGTAGATTTTGGTGGTAACCAGTATTTGAAAAAGTAAAAATTGGGGTCCAATTCGGGTATCCATAGTAAAAAACATGGTTTGTGAAATGTTGCTTATTAACATAGCTTTGAAATTATAATAGGGGTGTACACTTGAAGTATTTAATGATTGCTTTTCTTAATTATTATGGTAAAGTAAATTTATTGTATTTGAATCTTTCTACCATGATAGACTTTTTTATCATGGTAGACTATTTGTGAAATATTTTATAATTATTTTTTTACCATGGTAAGAATTTAAAATATTTAAAATAGTTTATCAAACTATTAATTTGTAAAAAATAAGTGTTCAAAATTTAGGGTGTTACACTTTGCACCCAAGCTAAAAACCTTGCACCCAAGATAATTAATATTACTAATTTTTATTGTCATGGTGCAGGGCTTCTAGCTTAGGTGTAAGGCTTATAGCTTGGTTGCAAAGCTTCTGGCTTAAGGTGCATGTTTAAACAAGCAGCCTTTATTTTTTTTTTGAATTTCGTTGGTTTAAATAGAAGGGTATTTCAGTCATTTATTCATATTGTTTAATAAATAAAATATTAGCCTTGGTCCTTGAATTGTATTTAGTTTTTGGGACCAATTTCCCTTCCAACAAGGCTCTTTTTACCAATTTTTCCTAGATTCTAGTCTATGTGCGTGTTAAAAGCACAATCATGTACGTGACTTCATCGACTTGTAAGAACTTGTTTGCATTCTGTGGCTATCATAATGGGGACATTTATGTTGCCAACTATATATTTAAGTTATTAAATCCATTTCCTTAATTTACTTTTTATTTTGTCCATGATCCTTCTTCCAATCTCATCAGTTTTGCCTCCTAAAAGTTATCTATAAGGAAAACGTTGATGGAATATAAGATAATGGTTAATTAAAATAATTAGAATTTATTTAAGATATTTAGATTATTATCCATTAAGAATACTTAAATAAAGATATTTATCCATTAGAATCAAAATTTATTGTTATTTTATTGTTATCTTAGATATTAGTATCTTTATTCTATTTAGATTTAGGATTTAGATTTAGATTTATTATTTTATTATTTTAGCACTCTATAAATAGAGTTAGGATTTTCATTTGTATTTAGTTTGTGAGTATCATTGAATAAGAGTTTCTAAGAGTTTCAGTCTTTTTCTCCTTTCCTCCTTCTCTTCTCTCTCTTTCCCTTCCTCTTCCGTATCACATCAATTTGGTACTAGAATCAAGTTCCACCTCCCTTTCCTATAAGGGTGTTCATAGGCTCGGTTTGGTTGGTTTTGGTCAAAAACCAAACCAAACTGAACCATTTGCTTTACTCATAACTAAGACTTGATCGGTTTTTATAGAGTTCAGTTTGGTTCGGTTAATTTTTGGTTTGGTTCAATTTGGTTAAGGTCTGGATTAGGCTTCAATGCACTTATTTAATTTTTTTCCTTTTTTTCATCTTCATAATGGTGCTATATATTAAAATTAAATCTAATTCTTTTGGCTCCTATTTTCATAAGTAGAGGAATAAAATATAATAAAATTTTAATGTGCTAACGATAATTAATCATAAAAATTGATATAAGTTTTTAAAACAAATATTTAAGATTATGTATTTCCATTCAAGTCCTGGAATTGAATGTGTTATGTTTATTATGTATCTATATTTTAATAAATAATGAAACTTATTTAACAAAATTCAAAACAAAATGCTTCTTATAGATAAATTGAATACTGAGGCTTTCAAGTATAAATAATTAAATGATAGTCATAGCATGATTATTATAATTATTTAATATTATGTATTTTCATTCAAGTCCTTTAAAAATGTTTATCTATTACTATAAAAATTTAAAACAAAATGCTTCTTATAGATAAATGGTCATATATTTTATAAATAAATAAATAGTATTTTTAATCAGGTTTTGGCTCAGTTTGGTTCATTTTTTAGCACTTAAAATTGAACTTGAACCAAACCAATCAGTTCTCATATCATAAAAACTGAAGCAGACTTGATTATTGATCAGTTTTGATCGATTTCTTTCGGTTTGGGTTGGTCCTTTTGGTTTGGATCGGTTTTGAATACCTTATTGTCCTATATTGCTTTTCTTATTAAAATCCATAAAATAACCCAGATCTTATGGGATATTACCATGAATACCCATGTAGGGGGTGCCAAAATTATTATGGCACCTCACCTTAATGTGTTGGGCATCTACACAATAACAAAGGCTACTAGAGGGAAAATAATTGAGCAACGATGACAATACTAGTATGCATATGACCCATGATGTAATTATGAAACATGTCGTAGAGTTGAATATGAAAGGCATATGGTTGAGGATGAGAGACTCGATGCTAAATTAGAGAGATAAGTAGCTGAAGTCAATTGAATGCTAAATTGAAACATCAAATTCAAGAAGGTGCAAGTCTAACTGAAAAATAAAAGAGTTTCCAACAATATTTTGACTACAAAAGCAACATAAACAAGCAATCAAGCAATAAGAGATTGAAACTCCTACCTTAAATGTAGAAGAGTATGTAGTAATTCTTATGGAGCCTAATCATGAGAGTAGTCTATCTATTCCAGCACCTTTACCACTACAGGCTACATTAAAAAAACTCTAATAAACGGCTCATTTACTCTTGAATAAAGTGGCCCTTTCCAAGTTGTGTCCAACCATGACCAACTTTGCCTTACTACATATCATCTCATTTACAAACTATATCTACCAAGAATGTCCTATCACTTAACAAGAAGCTTCAACAATATCTTGTTTGTTGGAAAGGTTTCCGAGATTTTAAATAATTAATATTGTCCTTCACATGATGCAGTTTGTTGCTACCTCATTATTGGAAAGGATTTCTAGATGTATGCACGTGGATGAAATTTTATCTTGCCTGTTCCTCCCCAATTAATTTGTGCTTCAATTTTAACTAATCAGGAAACAAGCTTTTCAAGCGGGGGGAGAAATGATGGAATATGGGATAATGGTTAATTAGGATAATTAGGGTTTATTTAAGATATTAGAATTATTATCTGTTAAGGATATTTAAATAAAGATATTTATCCATTAGAATCAGGATTTGTTATTTATTTTATCTTTATCATAGCATTAGTTCTTTAGGATTATATTTAGATTTAGAATTTAGATTTATATTATCATTTTACCACCACCACTAATGTAATATCCTAATACATATATAACATTAATATTTTAATTAACTTTGGATCTATTCACATGTGTACATATACTCATAACAAAGACGTGTAAATAAATATCTTTAAAACAAATAAAGTAATAATTAACTAAATAAAAGAGGAAATGCGTATGTTAAGAGAGGGAATGAATGGATAAAGATTGACAATACTTGGAGAAAAAGAAAATAAAGATACGTGGACACATGGGATAATTTAATACGTATGGATAAGAATTGAGTAAGTTGGTGGTTGAAAAAGAAAACAAGAGATAAGCATGACAAGTAGGACAATTCAATAAATACATTGCATTTAGAAAATTTACTATTCACTTATATATATCCTTGTTTCCTTAAAAGAGACAATAAGAATTTTACTAAGAAAAATCAACAAAAGATCAGAGTAAAAGTTGAGATCAAGAAAGGTAAAAAATATCTCTTACTGAGTGATATAACCTGCATTCACTGTTATCAATTTCTATGGAAAACATGTACGCCTTCTAACCCACCCTCATACATATATTAATTTTTGTGCCAATCATCTCACTTTTTGAAAAAAGTCTCATCTCATTTTTTGAAAAAGTCTATACGTGTCATTGTCTTTCATTTCCATCTACACACACACAAATTACTATCCTTGTTATCATTTATAGGATTATGTCTTTGCATCATTCTCCATAAAAAAAAATTATATTTGTGTTATTTCATACTTGATCTAAACTAATGCGTCATTTCATATTTGGTTTATACTGATTGAATTTTGTATTATATTTGTAAACTAAACTAGATTGCAAATTTTCTAATATTAAAATTTTGTTAAAAAAATAATATATATATATATATATATGGGAATATGCATGGAAAATTATATTGCTGTGTGCTAGCATCCTTGAGATAATCCCAATCTAAGTGAAAATGGGGTCAGATTTATTATGTGGATACACACCAGTGGATGCCCTGGTTATGCTTAGTGCTATATTTGGATGCTTAGCTATATTTGGATGCTTATAATTTCCATTTGCATACTCACATATATTTCTGATGCAGGGATGAAAATATTTTCTGCTTAATAAGCAGCTGAACATTATTAGTGAAACTTAATCTTTTATATCACTCACCTTGTTGCATAATGTTCAGATGCCGATAACTGAAATATTAGTTCAAATTGAATATGATACGCTTCACGTTCCTGGGATGGGGAGTTTCCTAGTTATTTATAATATAAGTATTCACAATACTACCCTAATACCTGTCTATCCACCTCCACCACCACCACCACCCAACTTCGGTTACTCCACCACCATTTTATGAATTCTACAATCCATTAGTAGCTCAGTACGATATCCTTCCACTAGAAGGCTTTTGGTGCCACCAGTGCGAGTGTCAGCTCCTTCCTGTTATTCACATCGACACGGATGAAGACTTCTTGAAGACTTTTGAAGACATTAATATGAACCAGCCTAGCTCTTAGATTCATAGATACTAATATTATATGAAATAAAATGACTTAGGTTCACTACCTGATTATATATGATTTTTGGGACTATGATGTAATTATGACGGATGTTGTAATGTAATTTATGATGATTATCTGAATATAAATGTATGATTATCCTTTAAATTATGTCTTTTTAAATTTCTATATTATGGACACGTTTAAAAAAAAAAGGGGGATTAATATTAGCATTATTTACATGTTTAGTACGGATTAAATATAATATATGTATATATATTCCTAATACAATAAATAGAGACATATTATATAAATTCCTTTAAAATTGATTTACTATCTACTATGTGTCTATATGACAATACATAATCTATAAAATAAGGCTTTTTATAAAAAATAATATTAGATTTCATATGGAAACTTTGTCTAGGATTTAGTGAATAAAGCAAATCTTCTTACTCTTAGTATATATATACTACGTGTAAATTTACTCAGTTTTATAATTTTTCTCTCTCATTTCAAGATTAAGTATTTATTTATGCAATAAATAATTTTTTTAAAAAAATTATTAATCGGTAGAGTTTACAACTAATACCACCCACTATCACCACCACCACCACCACAACTATTACTACTACTCCTATTCCTACTGCTACTGCTGTTACTTGCCGCCCCACTGTTGTCGGTAGCCTACTACTACTACTACTTTATGGGGCTTTAGCGAATTTAGCCAACATTATATAGGTAAATAAAACTAATAACCCACCCTTTCCTAAATTAAAAAAATGGCATTTCCTAATTTACCTCTAATGCAAAAGAGAAAAATCACCCTTAAACACCACAATACCCTAATTCCCTTTTTCAAACTGGAAACTTGGGGATGAGATTTTCTTTTACCCACACGAAGACCTAGAGATGACACTTGTGCTCTTAGTCATGACGACAAAGAAACTAACAGTAGACAACGAAACAACTCACGTCGATGGCTAAAATGAAGTTAGAGATTAGCAAGGAGACCACATGAATGTGAGGTGAGGCAGACTTGCTACTATAAATTCAGGGTGAAAAATCACAAATGTAAGGTAAGGAAGTTCAGAAACTATAGCTTTTATACAAAGCCCTGCTAAAGCTCCAGATTCAAGGTGAGGAAAGTCTAGTCACACTTTGTTAGTCAAGCCAGAGTTCAAGTGAGGGCTTCTAGATATTATGTCAATGCCGTTAAAGAGGAAAAAATCATCCTACTTCACTAGGTTTTTCTTAGCATTGATGATATAGGCTATATAT
>NW_026556917.1:0-29911 GCF_029017545.1 Prosopis cineraria
TTTTTAAACTATTAGCAATTAACATCAATATGATGCACTTTACATCCTATGGTTCATGTGCCTTCCAATTTGTCGTTGTTTGTTTAATGACTATGAGCTTTATATATCTAATATTTATCGGATTACCATATATCTCATTGATAATAGAAGTGTTATTAAATATTTGGTGGAAAAGAAATACTCTTCCAAGCAGCCTTGCAATCTTATGAGAATGCATATTAGTGTTGCTCTCATCCTCTCAAGTCAATGCCCCTTAAGATATCAGTGTTCTTGGCAACACATCTTCTTGTTGTTGTTCAAAATTGTAGGTGATTACAAAGAATCATTATGAGGTGATGCGTTTGCATGAAATTTTTGTAGAAATTACATAAAATTGATAATTTCAAAATAATACAAAGCTAAAGAAATCCACGTGTAAGTTGTAAAATAAAAAAAAAAAAAAAACCAACCAAATCATCAATTAATATAATAAGATGATGATTTGGATATACCTCCCAGATGATGTATGAGACCTTAGTGCTTGAGGACGTGACTGGCCTGGGAGGATGGAGACTCTGTGGAAGCAAGTCCTGCAACTTGTTTAAATTAATTTTTATTTATTATTATGAGAATTGATATTTTATAAACATATTTTAAAAAATAAAAATAAAAATAAAAATATGTATTTTTTTGCGTTCTTCCTCATTTTTAAAAAAATAATCTCAAAAACACTTAAAAAAATATTGATTTTTTTGCATTCAGAATAATATTGATTTTTTTGTTCCTCAGAACACTTTTTAAATATATTGTCAAACAAATTTTTTTATTTCTCATTTAAAAAAAGAAAACTGTTTTTTAAAAATAGGTTTTCAAATAAGGTCCTAGTTTTTTGTTCTAAAAAAAAAATACTAGATGACGATTTTTAAAATATACGTTTATATAATTGTTGATTATTGATATTATATGGATATGTTCTTTCTTTCTTTGTTTTTTTTTTTAAAGCTAAATTGTCTTTGAAGTATGCAAGAAATGAATAAGTCATTATATATGAAAGATTTGCTTATTCTCTATTTTATATCCATTTTTAAAATTGTGTATATGCAGTGGTAACAATATTTTCTCCCCTTGTATATACGCTGATCACTTCATTTCCTCTCTGTCATATGTATTATTCAAATAATACCTGAATCATTCATTCATTCCACATTTTAAACAATTTATTAAAATATTAAACTAAAATGAAATAAATTTAAAATCCTTCACATCTGACTTGAAATTGTCCAAATTAAAAGAAACGAATAAAATGAAAAAGAAAATTGCAAGGCCCAATAAAAATAGAATATCATCCCGCTTCTAATTTATATTTTATTATATTTCTTTTTTTAATTATAAGGATTCGAATTATACATCTTTCTCCAAAATAAAGCCACAGCATCCTTCTCAAAATAATATTCATTATATGGTTATAAGTATAAAAATAATAATTTTTTTAATGTTGTTTTGACATGAAAGTTGCTACTAAGTACTACCTCGAGTCCATAACATAAACATTGATAACTATTTGATGATTTTTTAAAAAATTGGTTAAAAGCTTAACCTTTTTTTTTAAAAGGTAAATGGGCACCTCATCCTCTATACTTTGAATTTAGTAGCACGATAATTTTAAACTCATATGTTGTATAAATAGTTCCTTCAACTTTTAAAAAACGATATAATCTGACTTTTATCATTAACAAAAGCTAACTATGACAAGAATTGATTAAGAATAACAACAAAAAGAACTCAAAAATCATGAAAAAGATCCAAATTTTTGTGGTCTTTTATATAATTTTTTTGGATCATTGTATGAAATTTTTAGGTCCTTTACTATAATTTTATGAGTCTTTTCATAATATATTTTTAAGGCCGGCCCTTTTATGTTAATTTTTATTAACTATCAGTCAAAGTTAATTTTGTTAATAGCAAGGGTCAAGTGTACTATTTTTAAAAGTTTATAATAATAATTGTAATTGAAATTTCAATGGGTAATTTAAAAAAAATTAGCGAAGTAAGGATATAATTGAAAAAAGTTATTAGACTATGAAATCTCCTAATTTTGAACCAAAACCTATTCCCTCCGTTAAAATATATGACCTTTTTTTGAGAAATTAAATGTTAAAAAATGTAAGGTATTTTTGATTTTTTTGTGAATGTATCATTGCCTTTTTTCAAAAGTGTCCCATTAATGAATGACTTTATATTTAGTATAGAGTATTTAAGAATGATAGAAAAGATAAAGTTAGTGTGAAAGTAGGTAACTACTTTTATTGGAGAGTGAGATTTATTAAAATGCCTTATTTTTTACCGAAGAGAGTATTTTTTAAAAAATACCATATATTATAATAAGAGGAAGTCATTTATAAACACATTTGTAAATACTGCAAGTTGTAAAACCTATGTTACTAGTATAAGTTTTTCAATCACACTCATCTAAACCTTATTATTACTTATTATGTTTCAAATATACCCCTCTGGTTTTGTTTATAAGACATATTCTAGAAGTATTTTTAGTTCAAAATATAGGAAATCTTAATAGTAATTAAATCACTTTCCAATTTTATCTCTTATTGATTAGCGTGAAGAGATTTAATATAGTGTATTATTATTCAAAATCAAGGATAAAAAATGAAAATCCAAAATCCTCCGTTTTATGATATTAAGAAAAAAGAACTTTTCTTAAGATATGTGAAATAATTAAAAGTGTCTTATAATAAGAATTAGAAAAAGTATTTGGTTATTATTCACAACATAGGATATTTTCCTAAAAATTCTTGTTTAGAATCAAATATAGAGTATTGAGTAGTTTTTATAATTTTTCTCTACTATATCCCTACTTTATTCATTATTCTTTTTTAAAAATGCTCATCTCCTACTAAAAACAAATTAACAATGATGAGTATTAAAAAGGTTAAATTTGAAAAATAAAATAAAATTTAAATTCGCTACATAATTCTTTCTAATTATGTAATTCAAGAAACCATAGTCCTTTAGGTGGAATTAAAGTTGTAATGATTAATTTTTTTTTAGTGCTCATTTAGTCAATTTGCTCATCTTCCATATGTTGAGTAGTTATTTTAGCATTCCAATACTCATTTTTTTTATTTTAAATATCATTTTAAATATTTCTAATCATCTTTCATGGTTTCAATGCTAAGATAAATCAAAAAAAAATATTGGGTAAGGGGACAATATACTCACAAAGTGGTTAGCCAAGAGCATCCAATATTTAAAGTGAGGAAAAGGACAAAATACCCATAATGTTACTTAAGTAAGTTTAAAAGTGATTAGACCGTTAACTTTGATCTAACAGTGTTAACTTTAACTGTTAAATACTACCCGTGCATGCCACATGTTAACCTTTATTGAAGTTGACTAATAAAGGGGCAAAAATACTCATGAAGTCGCTAACCAAGAGCAAAAATACCCATAATATTATTAAAGTTGGTGTAAAAGTGACTAATCCAGCAAATGTTGATCGTTTAGTGAATCTAAAGCAAAAGTTGACTATTTTTGGCTGATATAGATAAAAAAATTTTCAGATAAATTTTTTACAGATGTTGATCAATCATCATATAAGTACCCATAATTAATGACCAATTTGTCAAAATCTATGTCACATGATTTCTTTCCATCACCACTTATCTCGCCTCCTTTCTTTCTCCCTTCCTACTCATTTTTTTGTCTGCAAGACTTGATATTCAGCATAGTGAGATATGTTTTACATTCAAAGATTGAGATTGAGTACACTTCCTATGCCGCGCTACCTTAATAACATTGTCACAACCTTAATATTTCATGCATGATAAATTCAAATTTTTAATTGATTTTTGCCACTAGTGCAAAGAAACAAGTGATTTAATTTATATTCAGTCAAAATGACATTTTCTTACATGATATTCATATAATGATTGATTAACCTTTAGAGAATTTCATCTAAGAATATTTTTTGTTCGCGTTAGTGAAAAATGATCAATTTCTGCTTAAGTAGTAGCTAAACGGTTAACATTTAAAACATTTGATGGATTGGTCATTTTTGCACTAACTCTGGTAACATTATGGGTATTTTTGCTCTTGGTTGATGACTTCATGAGTATTTTTGCCTCTTTATTAGTCCACATCAGTAAAGGATAATACGTGGCATGCACAGGTAACATTTAACTGTCAAAATTAAGGACGTTGAATTAAAATTAATAGTCTGATTATTTTTGCACCCACTCATGTAATGTTATAGGTTTTTTTGTCATTTTTCTCACTTAAGAATATTGGGTGCTCCTAAATGACCACTTTGTGAGTATTTTTATCCCTTTATTCATAAATATTTTTTAATATTGAAATGTGAAAGATGAGTACTAAAAACACCTTAGATTACTAATGAAAACTTAAAAAATTTAATACTGAAAATTTTAAGGATGAGTATTAAAAATATAGAAAATGAATAATCCAAATTTCAAAAAATAGCCTTTGGCAAAAAAAAAGTAAAAAAATAGAACTGACAAAATAACTAAAAAAATTAATTCCAGAAAGTATTTTTCATTTCATTAAATTAAAAAGAGGGCGAGGGAAAAAGGTGGATGCATGTGGGACCACGTGAGAGGGACATGGGGCCGGCAAGCGACCGCAAGACACGCGTGTGTGCCACCGCCACCTTCCTGCATCATTCAACCCTTCTTTCCCCCATTTACTACGGCCCATGTGACTCTCTTCTCACTCTCTCTCTCTCCCTCCCCCCCCTCCCTTTTTTGAATTAAATATTATCCGATTTTCTCCTGGTTCTAGTATATTTTCCCTGATTCTTATTGTAAGCGGGCCTTTAACTATTTTACTGAAATTAATATGATATAATTAAATCATTAATTAAGAAAAATTAATAATTTAATTTTTATATTTTTTATTTAATTATAAATTAATTCTAATAATTTTAATTTAATTATAACTTAATTTTTAAATTTTAATTCTTGCATTTCAATCCTTATAATTTTAAATATTTAAAATATTGATTCTTATAATTTAAGAAAATAAAATTATAAAGACTAAAATTATGTTAAAATTTTGGAGTAATATTTTAAATTATTAAATACCTTTAATTTTTTAAAACATTATAAAGGTTAAAATTTTAGAATAGCTATAATCTTTATAATTTTAAAATATAAATACTAATATTTAAATAGTTGAAATTATAGGGACTGAGTTGTAAGAATGAAAGTTTAGAAAAAATAATTATAAAAATTATCTAATACCCTCTATTTTAAACTAAATAAAGTTTTAAAAATGCTCTATATTATAGTCTGAAAGAAGTATTACTTTATGTTTTTAGAATTTTTTAAGTAGAGTAAAATATTGTATATAAGAGATAAAATGTATAGAATGATAATGCATTTAATAAGGTAAATTGAGAATTTTTTTCTTTTTAATAATAAAATATCAATAATTTAACTACTCTTCTTTAATTTCAGTGAATTAACTAAAAATGACTTACACATAACATCAAATAGAGTGATTATCCAATAGTCAGGCACTAAAATTGATCGATCATTGACCATGTTAAGACACTACTTTAAGAATTAATTATTAAAATTATAGTCAAATTGTGATATGAATTTAATGATTTAACTATGCATAAACAAAGTAGTTAAAATAAATCAGTTAAGACACTAGTTTAATAATTAACTTGTTTAACTGATCAGTTTGATCTGAATTTTCATACTATACTCAATAATCTAACGACATAGGGGCACAAAGTTCTCCCATTGGTTGCGGATTTGGATTAAAATGGTATAAAAGTTAGTTGTTCAATTGAAATGATATAAAATTACGTTAGCATTCTGCTTTTGCGTCTAAATAAGTAAAAGCATAATTAAATATTCCTTCCGAAACCATAATTAATCCTTCTGTAAAATCTTGTGTTTCAATGTATATAACACTTTATGAAGTTCCATAAGTAATACATATTAATAAAGTATTTTTTTTAATAAGTGAAAAAAGAAGAAGGAGAAGAACAAAGAGGTTCCCAAATTATAGCTAATTCTGCTTTACTTTAATCATATATTTATTACATATTAACACAAATTTAAAATAGGAACAATGGCATGAGGGAAAAAAAAAATAGTGAGGGCCCTAAATAATTAAAAGTTCATTTATGCATGAGTTAATCAATAAACTTTTAATTATATATAAATAAATTTTTAATTGTTCACCGTTTTCAGTACCTTTTTTTTTCCCTCTCTATCCTTGGGCCTGATTGTCATTTTCCCTTTAAAATATCAAGTGACCCACATCATTTTAGTTTATAAAAAAAGTTGGCATTTTTAAATTATTGATTAGATTATTTAATTTCAACAAACTTACATCTGACGACAACGTGTCAGTATGCAAAAACGGGTTATTAACGCTTGTTTTCTTTTGCTGTTCAGAGATAACATTGAATACAGAGATCTGTTTTTCTTGTTGTATGCTTTGACCAATTTTTTTTAATAAAAACTATTATATGAAAAAAAAAAGAACAAGCTGTTCTCTCTTACAGACTTAGACTATATGTACAGGTTAATGTCGTTGCACTCAATATTTATTTTTTAGTGTGACTAGAATTTTTTTGTACAACAAATAAACTATTTTTTTAACTTGTTTCAAAACATTTCAATAATAAAATAATTATATATACATTGTGCAATTAACATTTTTGCGAAAAAAAAGAGTTAACATTCACTAAACCAAGAATAGTTTTTTCGCGGTGCTTTTGACTAAAATAAGTATTGTTATAAATGCGCGCGCGCGTCATTAGCTATTTCTCTCCTGGAAACATGGCTAACAAGCTATAGAATTTTATATTATTTATATCTGATTACCTTTTTTTATATATATATATATATTGTACATATGGCCAACCAATTTATTATCAATAACTTATTTTATTGACATACATCATCAAATCAAGTTTAATTATAAGTAATTTGCAATATGACCTAGTTTACATAAGATTGATGTGTTTTATTTACCTGATAAATTTATAAGTAAATTACTTAGTACTGTGTTGAAATGCTAACTTATATATAATAAAAACATTAATCGATTAAATAAAAAAACCAATATATTTTAATTTCATTAAAAAAAAACTTCAATAGATTATTTTCAACATTCTGATATATATATATATATATATATAATTCCTTCTGCCAAACTATTGAAATACAATTCCTTCAACCAAAAATCTTAAAAACATATGTTAGATTTGGATAATCTCAAACTCCTCAAATACTTATGAACCCTAAAGCTGAATGTTTTATTGTAAATTTCACATGAGCACGCGAACCAAAAAAAATAAATAAATAAATAAACAATGTATCTTATAGGATACCTGAGAATATAATTAAAGAGTTTGAAAATCTGTGTGTGTATATAGTGAACACAATGAGAAGAAGCTGCTTGAAACAGAAGAAGAGCAGAAACGGTTCCTCACAAAGTACGCACATAGCAGAAAATGACACCAAATGACATATTATTCCGTGAATTGATAATCTTTTAAGGAGTTCTTTATTTATCATATTATTCTTACGAACATTTTTTTAAGAGAGAAAATAATGGACATGTCATGTCTTCTTGCTAACCTGTCTCCTCCCCTCTCGTCTTATCCATCCCCTCAAGTGTATGTTAATTTCTTGTTCATTTTGGATTTTGTAGATTCTTTTTTTTGAAAAAATTTCATGTAAAGGTCTATGATAGGATTCATATTTGTTCATGCAATGTAAAACTATTTTTTTTTCACACAAAAGATATCTTTTATTAAAAATAATCTTGTTTGAGACACATCCAACGTTAGATGCAAGCACTTCTTCTAACTCAATGATGGACCCCATGGCACGGGTGACATAGCATTAATGGCAACGAAGCCTGAGGATGGTAATCATGAGCATGGTGACATAGAAGGAGCCCAATACTTCCAATCCAACGTACCTAAAGACCCATTGCAACATATTGGAGGTCCAATGACAAGAGCCCGAACCAAAGCCATGAAGCAAGCCTTGTTCAGTCTTGTGCAAGAAGTTCAAGAGCTTGGAGAGCATTGGGGCACTCCCCTCAAGTCCAAAGGAGAGCATCTATACGTGTATAATGTATTTAAGATCCAAACTCATGAAGAGTCAAGCCCAAGAGATGCAGACCTTAGCCCAATGCAAGGAAGACTACAAGTTGAGCCTCTTGCATGCAAGGAGGCATGAAACCCTAGTAAAGAAGTCAAGGGTGGCGTGATTTCAAATCCTTTATGATCCCTTGATTGTCTCCTAAATTATTTCCTATTTTAATGGTCCTTTGATTTGATTTTCTATTTTGAGTCTAGTCAAAGGTTAGAATTAATTATAATATTAATTTCTAAATTTTGTAATCCCATAATTTAGGATCACATCTCCTAAATTATGTGGCTGAATATTTTATCATTATTTCTCCTTTTAGTATTAGGAAATTAGGGTTTTAATTTTAGGAAATATTTTTCTATGAGCCTATATAAATTAGGCATGCTCCCTATTGTAAACAACACAGAAGTTGAATGAAATTATTCATTTTAGAGTTTATAACTCTTGTGAGCCTTAGTGCTTTGTGGTGGTATCCCGTGTGAGAAACCGACGTGATCAAGAGCGTGATCAACTCTTGTGGTGTCTTCGAAGGTTGAGGTTCCTAGAGGCAGGTGCTCTAGAGGATCTTCTCCTTGATCATTATCCTATTGTTTACTTCATACCTTTCTTTATTTCCGTCATAAATTTCGTCCCTTTCTTTTTGTTCTTGTGTTTTTGTTGTTTCAGGGTTCTGTCCCTAAACTAGCACGATTCTGCTTCCGCGTCCCTATCAGATTGGCATCAGAGCTTTGGTTGCTAGTTTTGGTTTAAATTCTTGTCCTTCCTTCTTCTTTTTCATCTTGAGTTATTTCTTTTTGTGATCATCTCTTATCTACCCCATCTACTTCTATCTTTTGGTTTTTCTCTTCTTCATCTTTGTGACTTTTTATCTTATGTGAGTTTTCATTTTATTAGCCTTCTCAAAAAAAAAAGAAAAAAAAATACCTAGAAATTCGTGCAAAAAAAAGGCAAAAAAAAGTGTTAGTGTGTTGAGAAAAAAAAAGAGAAAAAAAAATCCGAAAATTCAAAAAAAAATTTACAAAAAAAATATATTGCTGTGAGTTATGACTGTAGAAAAAGGCTATTCTTGAACTCCAAGTCACCAAGAGGTTGCTTAAAGAGAAAAGTCAACTTGGGTGATAAGAAAGTCTTTTACGTTGATCACTTTCTTATTTTTAATTTTTGGTAGCACTTTTCAAATTCTCTACTCTCTTATTTGCTATTTGTGCTACTCTCTTATTTTATTTAGTTTTTTTTATTTTTGTCTTTGAGTATTTGACTCTTTGACTTTTATTTCTTTCTTTCTTATTTTTTTGTTGTCACGTGTGGTTTTTCCTTTAACAAGCTTAATTTTATTTGAAAATTTTGCTTTCCTATTTGTTTCAAAATTGCAAAAAAAAAAAAAATCCTCTTTTCACCTTGTGCTTGTTTTCTAGTTTCCTTAATTTAGAAGATATTCACTTGATTGTTCCTTAGTTTCTTGATTTGTGGGTTTCACCATTGGATTCTATCCACAAGCTTAGTGAGTGGTAAAAGGCAAGTGTGTTTTTCATCATTAAAAAAAAAGCCATTACTTTTTTTTTTGTGTGAAACACGAGTGACTTTATCTTGAGAGTAAACACGTGAGTTTGTGTGTGTGAGGACCTATTTTTATCTTATATGGTTTCTAGTGCTTCTGTGAACATGAGTAACAAGGATGAATCCCCTAGTATTGATATGAACTCTGTTTTAGAACTTATCAAAACACAGTTGCAGCAGTTTCGCTTGGAACTTGATCATAGGTTCCATAAAGAGGATAAAGATGAGCCGGAGACTTCCTCTTCTAAAGGAAAGAAGCATAAGATCCCCAGCGATGATGAGGAGTATGAAGAACCCCCTTCTCCTAAGGGAAAGAAATCCTCAAAGCGTGGTGTTGACTTACCGGACCAAAAAGTAAAGTATCCTTCATTCAAGGGTAGCAACAATCCAGAAAAATACCTTGATTGGGAAATGAAGATGGACCAAATCTTCATGACTCTTGATTTGTCTGAGTCAAGGAAGGTAAAAACTGCTTCTTTGAATTTCACTGACTATGCTGTTTATTGGTGGCAAGATTTACAGTACAAAAGAAGCCAACTTGGGAAAAAGCCCATTAAAACGTGGGAGAAGCTTAAAAGGTACTTGAGAAAGGCTTATGTCCCCAGCTACTACTATACAGAGCTGAATAGAAAATTGAGAATGTTTTCTCAAGGATCTATGACAGTGGAGGAGTATGTGCACGAGTTGAATATCTTGAAGTTTCGTGCAAACATTCAAGAAAATGAACGTGAAGCAATGTCAAGAATTATGGATGGCTTGAGGCCAGAGTTGAGAGATAAGCTTGACTTGTACACTTTTGTGGACAAGGAAGAGCTCATACACAAGGCTATAAAGTTGGAGCAGAGAAATAAGAACAAACGTTCCAAGTCCTCTTGGAAAGACTCCAAGACAACTTCCAAATGGAAGGATTCCAAAGCCAAAGATACATCCCAAGCCAAGGAAGAAATAAAGACCAAGTATGAGGGTAAAACTTCTAACCCTAAACCTTCTTCTTATTCATCTAACACTTCTCCTATTAAGTGTTTCAAATGTCATGGTGTGGGCCACATGGCGAGAGATTGTAGCAATAAAAGGGTTATGATCTTGAGAGATGATGGTGGCTATGATAGTGTGCATGAAAGTGATAAAGATGATGCTGATAATGTTGATGATGATTCTACCTCCCATGAATCAAATGATGAGCTTGAATGCAATGGTGTAGTTGACTCTATCTTGGTGGCAAGAAGAGCTCTCAATATTCAACCAAAGGAGGATGATGAACATGAGCAACGCGAGCATATTTTTCACACTAGATGCTTCATCAAAGAGAAAGTGTGTAGCATGGTAATTGATGGTGGTAGTTGCACTAACGTCGCTAGCACTTTACTTGTAGATAAATTATCTTTACCTTTAATCCCACACCCTAAGCCCTACAAATTGCAATGGTTGAATGATTCTGCTGAAATTAGGGTTTCTAAGCAAGTGTTGATTACTTTCTCTGTTGGAGTTTATACTTGTGATGTATTATGTGATGTAGCCCCTATGCTTGCTGGACACTTGTTATTAGGTAGGCCTTGGCAGTTTGATAGTAAGGCTACTCATGATGGTTTTAGAAATTGTTACAAGGTGCCTTTTAAAGGCAAGACTGTTGTATTAAATCCTCTTAGGCCCATCCAAGCCTATGAAGATCAACTAAAGATTACTCAAGATTACAAGCAAAGGAGAGATCTCCTTGATTGTGGCATGAGTGAGAGAGAAAAGAAAGAGAGTATTACTTTACTTGAAAATCAATCAAAAGAGAGGAAAAAGAGTGGTGAGAAGGTGAGAAAAGAAAAAAATAGAATGGTGGGAGTGAAGGAAAATAGTGAAAAAAAAATATTATTGTGTGGGAAAAGTAAGATTCAAGAGGCTTTGATGAGTGAGCAAGCTCTTATTGTAATTCCCAAGAATATTTATTTTTCTACTAATACTTTTGACCCCACTTTGCCTTCTAGTGTTGTCTCTTTGTTGCAGGATTATAGAGATCTATTCCCTGATGAAATTCCTGATGGACTTCCTCCCTTAAGAGGAATTGAGCATAGGATAGATTTCTTGCCTGGAGCTGCTATTCCAAACAAGCCTGCTTATAGGGCTAACCCTGAAGAGACTAAGGAGATCCAGCGCCAAGTAGAGGAATTGATGATGAAAGGCTTTGTGCGTGAGAGCCTTAGCCCTTGTGCTGTCCCTGTTATCTTGGTGCCAAAAAAAGACGGATCTTGGAGGATGTGTGTTGATTGTAGAGCAATCAACAAAATCACTGTAAAGTATCGTTACCCTATCCCTAGACTTGATGATATGCTTGATGAATTACATGGTGCTTCTATCTTTTCTAAAATTGATCTTAGAAGTGGTTATCATCAAATTCGTATGAAAGAGGGTGATGAATGGAAAACTGCCTTTAAAACTAAATTTGGATTATACGAATGGTTAGTTATGCCTTTTGGTTTGACTAATGCTCCTAGCACTTTTATGGCATTAATGAATCATGTTTTTAGAAAGTTTATAGGCAAGTTTGTTGTGGTTTACTTTGATGATATTTTGATTTATAGTAAATCTTTGACTGATCATATGAATCATCTTAAAAATGTGTTTGACATCTTGAGGGAATATAAATTATATGCTAATTTTCAAAAGTGTTTCTTTTGCATGGACTCTGTTATCTTTTTGGGATTTGTTGTTGGATCACAGGGAATTCGTGTAGATGAGGAGAAAGTTAAGGCTATTCGTGAATGGCCAACCCCTAAGAATGCAAGTGAAGTGAGAAGCTTCCATGGCTTAGCAAGCTTCTATAGGAGATTTGTTAGGGATTTCTCTAGCATTGCTGCCCCTCTTAATGAACTTGTTAAGAAGAATGCGACCTTTAAATGGGATAAAACACAAGAAAGGGCCTTCCAAACCCTAAAGGATAAATTGACTAATGCCCCTTTACTTGTTTTGCCTAATTTCTCTAAAGCATTTGAAATTCAATGTGATGCTTCTGGTATTGGTATAGGTGCTGTTTTAATGCAGGATTCTAAGCCCATAGCTTACTTCAGTGAAAAGCTTCACGGCGCAGCTTTGAATTATTCCACCTATGACAAAGAGCTTTATGCTCTAAAGAGGGCCTTAGAAACATGGCAACATTATTTGTGGCCCAAGGAATTCATCATTCATTCTGATCATGAAAGTTTAAAGTTTCTCAAGTCTCAAGGTAAGTTAAACAAGAGACATGCTCGCTGGATGGAATTTATTGAAACCTTTCCTTATGTGATTAAGCATAAGCAAGGTAAAGAAAATATCGTTGCTGATGCCTTATCTCGAAGGTATACATTACTTTCCTATTTGCATGCTCAATTACTTGGTTTTGAGATTCTAAAAGATCTTTATAAAACTGATCCTGATTTTGAAAATATTTGGAAATCTTGTGAAAATCATGGATCTGGTGATTTCTTTAAATTTGATGGATTTCTTTTTAAGAAAAATAAATTATGCATTCCTATTTGTTCTATGCGTGAGTTGCTTACTAAGGAAGCACATAGTGGTGGTTTGATGGGACACTTTGGTGTAGATAAAACTTTGGCTATTTTGTCTGATCATTTCTTTTGGCCTCACATGCGAAAAGATGTCATATCTGTTTGTGATAAATGCATTAAATGTAGACAGGCAAAATCTAAGATCCAACCTCATGGACTTTACTCTCCTTTACCCGTCCCCTCTCACCCTTGGAACATATCTCTATGGATTTTGTAATTGGATTGCCTAAATCTTCTGCAGGCAAAGATTCCATATTTGTTGTTGTTGATAGGTTCTCTAAGATGGCACACTTTATTGCTTGTGCTAAGACTAATGATGCTGTTAACATTGCTGACTTATTCTTTAAAGAGATTGTTCGTTTGCATGGTTTACCTAAGACTATTGTGAGTGACAGAGATGTGAAGTTTCTTAGTCATTTCTGGCGTACCCTATGGCATAAATTAGGGACTAAGTTACTTTTTTCCACTACTGCCCATCCACAAACTGATGGTCAAACTGAGGTAGTTAACAGAACTATGACTACATTATTAAGAGCAATAATTCAGAAGAATTTGAAGAATTGGGTGAATTGTTTACCTCATATTGAATTTGCTTACAACAGGGCTGTTCATTCTTCTACTTCTTATTCTCCATTTGAAATTGTTTATGGTTTCAATCCATTATCTCCTATTGATATTTTACCTTTGCCTTTCTCTGAGCATGCTAACACTGATGGCAAGGAAAAAGCTAAGTTTGTGCAGGACTTACATGCTAAGGTTAAAGCAAATATAGAGCGAAAGAATGAGCAATATGCCAAGCAAGCTAATAAAGGCAGGAGACGTGTGATCTTTGAGCCTGGAGATTGGGTTTGGTTACATTTAAGGAAAGAGAGATTTCCTAATCAAAGGAAGTCCAAACTTCAAGCTCGAGGAGATGGACCTTTTCAAGTTTTGGAAAGAATTAATGATAATGCTTACAAGATTGATTTGCCTAGCTCTTATGGCAATGTTAGTGCCACATTTAATGTTTCTGATTTATCTATACGTGTATAATGTATTTAAGATCCAAACTCATGAAGAGTTAAGCCCAAGAGATGCAGACCTTAGCCCAATGCAAGGAAGACTACAAGTTGAGCCTCTTGCATGCAAGGAGGCATGAAACCCTAGTAAAGAAGTCAAGGGTGGCGTGATTTCAAATCCTTTATCATCCCTTGATTGTCTCCTAAATTATTTCCTATTTTAATGGTCCTTTGATTTGATTTTCTATTCTGAGTCTAGTCAAAGGTTAGAATTAATTATAATATTAATTTCTAAATTTTGTAATCCCATAATTTAGGATCACATCTCCTAAATTATGTGGCTGAATATTTTATCATTATTTCTCCTTTTAGTATTAGGAAATTAAGGTTTTAATTTTAGGAAATATTTTTCTATGAGCCTATATAAATTAGGCATGCTCCCTATTGTAAACAAGACAGAAGTTGAATGAAATTATTCATTTTAGAGTTTATAACTCTTGTGAGCCTCAGTGCTTTATGGTGGTATCCTGTGTGAGAAACCGACGTGATCAAGAGCGTGATCAACTCTTGTGGTGTCTTCGAAGTTGAGGTTCCTAGAGGCAGGTGCTCTAGAGGATCTTCTCCTTGATCATTATCCTATTGTTTACTTCATACCTTTCTTTATTTCTCTCATAAATTTCGTCCCTTTCTTTTTGTTCTTGTGTTTTTGTTGTTTCAGGGTTCTGTCTCTAAACTAGCACGATTCTACTTCCGCGTCCCTATCACTCAACCTATCAATATTTTTTAAATTTGTATACTAGTTCTATGATAAATATTTCTTTAACTGGAGAAATGAGATTGAACATTGCTCAAGAGAAATAAGCATTGAATAATGTAACTATATATTGTTGTATGTCATAATTTTTTTTTGGCAGAAGGTTCACTTTTGGGTTTTATTTCGGGTGCTATACTTAATTAGATATATATAAATAGTTATTACATAAAGATAGTGATAACAAATGAGAAAGTGAAGATACATGATAACAATTTGAAATATTTTAATCAAGTTGGCAAAAAAAAAGGAATATTTTAAAATCAATCATAGATACTTTTTAGGAAAAACATAATTTTTAATTTTTGTATTTTACTCACATTCTGCTTTTGATTCTTGTATTTTTTTTTAAGTATTTTAGATTCCTACATTTTTATTTTTCATTATTTTTTGTCCTTCTATAAATAAAGTATAGGGATCTTGGAGCTAGGGGTTGAAAATAATGAAAAGTACATGTGTATAAACTTAAAAAACAAAAAAATTATAAGAACTAAAAATAAAATGTGAATAAAGTATGTTTTCCCTATTTTTTATATTATAAAAAAGAAAAATATAATTTTAAGTAAAAGTTAAATTTAATATTTCAATATTTATACATATTCAAGTCAATTCACAAACTCGTTGGAATTAAAAATTTTCTAATATGGATATCATCAACCGGATAATATTTATTGTTTGTCTTTTATTAATTATTGATCAGAAATTCTATAATTTATATGGGGGATGTACCACTTCAAGATTGAGCTAGTTAACTTCTTTAATTAAACATAAATCATGGATTGAGAAAAATTTTCAAAACATTCATACCCCTGCTCATAAATCGGAAATTATATTAAAATGCTTCTAAATTTGATTTTCTCTTAAAAGGGGTTTCTAAAATTATATTACTCAAATTATAATATTGGACCATATTGATGATGATCGTCTTACTCACCAATGGTATACAAAATTTGTTCAGCATTAATCCAATTTTTTTTTTCAAAAGGATCTCTTGGAATTAATGACATAAATATTTTTTTGAAAAAAAGTATCCCGCATGGTTTTCAAAAATCCTATAGAAAGTTTATTTATTCAAGTCGAGTTAGACAGAATTACACGATGAGACACCCTCTTGTTGTTTTGGCCTCTTAATAAAAGAATCAGTATTATAAGTCTAAAATAAGAACCCATCAACAAGAATAAAGCATTAGGAGTAAACTGAGAACACTTAGACTTGTAAATCTCACCTCATGACAAATGATTGGAAAGTCTATAATTTAAAATCAAAATTAAATAAGATTGGTTGACTGGAATCGGAATTAATCAATGATTTTCATTTTTTGGTGAATAAATTTTTTTGATTTCTTTCCCTATAATATTTTTAAAATTTAAAAGTATATATCTTTGATCATATAAACAATGATTAATTAACAACATTCTTGTTTGAGACGGTGGACAGGAGAACAAAAAGATTCAAAACTATATATTCCCTCTGTCTTAAATTATAAGATATTTTTAGAAAAGATTTAGTATTTTAAAATATAAGACATTTTGATAAAAATAAAATTTCATTAGTGATACTTTTTCAAAATAATATTTTTAAAATTTAAAAGTATATATCTTTGATCATATAAACGATGATCAATTAACAACATTCTTGTTTGAGACAGTGGATAGGAGAATAAAATGATTCAAAATTATATACTTCTTCCGTTTCAAATTATAAAATACTTTTAGGAAAGATTCAGCGACTCAAAATATAAGACATTTTGATAAAAATAAGATTTTATTAGTGATACTTTTTCAAAATTATCCTTCTCATATATTATTTCTCTTCAATATTCTTTTATTAATGGGCTATTAAATGAAGGGCATTTTTAAAAATTTATATTTTTATTTTAAAAAAGTAAGGTTATAAAGTGTATTTAATAAGCTCTTAATATGTGAGATTTTATTTAAAAATATCTTATAATTTGAAACGGATGAAATATTATACTTCGGTTGAACTTGAAAATAATAAAACTATATATATATATCTAGCAGAAAAAACATTGACTTGTATACGTTCATTAACAAATAATTAGTTACAATAATTCCAAAATTAAAGGCGCAGCTCACTTGGCTAGGTTTCAAAATTTTATTCAAATTTATGAATGTTTTTAGCAAATAATTCATCAATTCACGTTTAATCCGGACTTAAGCCAAATTATGTCTTAATTAGAGTAAAGCCTTCCCAAGATAATTTTTCTTCAACATATAAGGCTTAAACTTTTTTTTTTTTTTTGAACCAGAGATACAAATAATCTACATATTATGAGTCATTGTTATAAGTGGTCCACACTCTACGTCTCTATATAATTAATGCAGCACGCCAAGTCGACTTGGGAGATATGAGTTTTCCCTTAATAATTTTCAAAAAATGACATAAGTTTTCGTCATCTCATAAGAATTCAACGGAATCAATTTTGACGACCTGAATTATTATAATTGTACGTAATTTTCATTTGATGTTTGTGAGATAAGTTACAATTTAAAAAATTTATTTAATCTCATTTATAAATTACAATATAATTTTTTAGATAATAATTAAAAATTATTTTTAAAATTATTTTTTATGAGAGAGAAAAAGTAATATGACATTATTTTTTAGATTTATTATATAGAGTTATATTAAAAATTTAATATATTTTTACTCTTTATTTTTTTTATATTGGTATCGATTAAATTGTTATAAATAATTTATAAAAAGAAGTGAAAGAATAGTCAACAAAAATTTTCATCCAATATAATTTCTCCAAGTAATAAAGACACAGAAAAAATTCCCCTCTACTTATTCAAGAGTCTATAATTTTTAAGGTTTGGGCTATATATACTTCTTTTTTATTTTTATTTTTGATGAAAAGCTATGCATACTTCTTTCACACTCAAAAGGTGTGGTGGGTGGGAATATTCATGAAAAATAAATTGATAAATTTTCACGTGAAACACATTGATGTATCATGTGACACTCATGATGTGATAAAATTTTCATTAATTAGACACATTTTTTCATCCATTACACATTTTATTCAATAATCAAGGAGTCTATAATTTTAAGTGTTATAGCTTGCAAAAGAGCATCACATGCTGATCTCAATACTTTGGTCTGATTAATTACAATTTCAATATACTTTGGGTGAGATTTGCTTTCTATCCAAGAAGTGTGAGATACTCGTGATATAAATCTAAGAGGTGCTTGGCATAAGTGTGAAGCACAAAATCTTACTTGTTTGGCGTCTCTCATGAATCAAATTAAATAATTTAATTTACGTTTTACTTCAATCATCAGTTGAGTTTGACGTGACTGTCTGATTTGATGAGTCATTTTTATCATATATTTTGATTTTCCAAGCTTTTTTTTTTTTTTAAGTTTGTTAATGTATGTTAATTCATTTGATTGAGAGTTCAACGTGACTATCTGATTTGATGAGTCATTTTTGTCAAATTTTTGGTTGGTGATCACTGTGATACTTATTATTTCAATTGGTTGAGAGTTTACATTAGCATGACCGCCTAAATTTCTCTATAGTTTTTGTCAAATATTTATTTTGATTATTTCTAACTATTTTTTTGTCAGTTTCTTGACTGGAAGAAAATATCATATATTGCTTAATTACTAGGTGTTCCTCTTGAATCAAATAATTTAGCTTACGTTTCAGTTTAGTTGGTCGAGAGTTTAATGAACCATTCTCATTTGATGAGTCATTTTTCTGTCATTTTTATCGGTTTCTTAAATAATTAGTTTAACGGACTATCTGAAAGAAACGATCGAATTATTGATTGGAAAGATCAAGCCAGTGATCTAAGAACTAGATTTTTTGTTGTCCTTAAATTGAATATCATTATGATCCATGACTATTTAATTTTCTTAGACCTTTATTCTCTCTATAATTTCTACACTTAAAAATTGTAAATAATTACTCCCTCTTTTGAAAAATATAAAGTATTTTTAATTTTTTAAAGTGTAATTATTTTTTTTAAAGTGTCCCTATTTAATAAATTATTTTACATTCATTTTAGAGTGAAACACCCTATTAAAATAGGGATAGATATAGAAAAATAAAGTTAGTTAAAAAATAATTAACTACTTTATTGATGAATGTGATTCGATTAAAAATGTCTTACAGTTTTAAATAAAGAGAGTACTATTATTAAGGATAGATATTCAATAGTTTCAACTTTCAAGTGAGATTTGTTTTCCTTCAAAAGAGGTGTGACTGTGTTAGCATACACTTGAGAGAGGATTTAAAAAAACATAAAATAAAATATTATTCTCATCCTTTATTGTAAATGAAAGAGGTCTCTCTAATTTTGAAGTTTTAGAAAATTTCAAAAGAGGTGTGATTGCTTATCTTTTTAGGTTATTTCATTTTCTTGTTGTTGGCATGTATTTTATCATTTTGAATAAAATTTGTAAGTTTATTTATTGATTGGAAGAAAGCATCAAGTTCTAATACAAAAAAGTTAGTGAAAAATAAATAGGTTAGCTCTCACTTACTTATGTTCTAAATCAATATATCATAAAAAATTGATAGAATACCCTATCATCTAGAGAAATTTTTAGTTAGACTGGGCAAGCCATGATATTTATAGTTTGTTCAATAAAAATATGACATTCAAATGTCATTAAATATAAATTAATTTTGATATTAATGATAGTAGAGAGAGAATGTAAGAAATTAAATATGCATTTTATTATAAGAATAAAATTAATTAAAATAATGTCACATAAGAAAAATTCTTAGGCAAATTGGGTATGCCATATCATTTTTTTTCCTATCCAATAAAAACATGATATTTAGATGATGTTAAATGTAAATTGATTCAGACATTAATGATAATAGATAAAGAAAAAACAATAAATTAAATATACATTCTGTTATTAAAATAAAATTAATTAAAATAACATTGCATAATATTTTACTTAGATGACTTATGGTATTCTAATTGAAAAGATCACAAATGATGTGGAACATTTAGTTTACCTAAGAATTTCTCTATCACAGAATATTTTATTTAGATGACTAGAGACATTTTCATTGGATAGAATACAAATAATGTGGCTTAATCAGTCTATCTAAGAATTTTTTCATTACTTAATTATAAGATGAATAATGTGACTCAACTCAAATTTCATTTGATGCATGAAAAAATATTTTACTTTCTCATACTAAACAAATTTTTATGAATATATGATTTTTGTTATATATATATATATATAATGAAATCATTTGTGGCTTTTGCATAAGAAACAACCTTGTCGGTTATATTAAAGGTTTAATAAGAATTCTAGACTAGAGATTATTATGTGAATAACATCTTGAATTCTAAACTCTTAAAATATATAAACACTATCTTCAACTTCAAAATTTTGAGTGTCTGAAACCCCATCATTAAGTTGTAAAAAACAACTGTTATTTTTAAAGTTAAAATGAATGTTGTATTAACTTGCGACTGAGCCTCATAACTATAAAAGTAACATATATTTTTTTTCAACTTAAAGGCAGGGTTTTATGTACTTGAAATAAACATTGATGAGAGTTTTTACGTATTTTAAAAGTTTAAGTTTAACATACTATTTGCATAATATTTTAGAGTTTAGGATGTTGATTAACTTTGTATTTAAACATGGTTTGATTCTTTATTTTGTGGCAACTAATTAATTGGTGTGAGCATACTCCTGAAAAACAAAATAACTTGTTTGGCGTGTTTCGTAAAGTGTAGAATCTTTTTCAATAGTTGGTGTTTAGTATAATGTAAATCAAATAATTTGGTTTACATTTGTTTATTTTCAATAATTTTTTTAGTAAAATTCTTAATTGGATGAAAGGATATCAAAATATAATACAAACCTTCTTACGAAAAATTTAAATTAGCTGAGTTACAAAGTTCTAAATCAATATATATATATATATATATATATATCATTTAAAATTTATAAAAAGTTTTGGATCAATATTGAATCATAAATAAAAAATTAATTGTTTCATCTTTATATTTTTAATTTAGTTGTAACTCAATCTTTAAACTTTTATTTTGTACAATACAATCTCTCTAGTTTTAATCATTTAAAATGTTAGTTATTGCTATATTTTAGAAAATAAAATAATAAGAGCTAAAGTTATTTTTTAATAATTAGAAACTAATATTTTAAATAACTTAAAATATAATAATTGAGTTGTATCAAATCAAAATTTTGGGACTAATCAAGTTGAAATTGAGATAAATTATAATTAATGAGTTATATTGAATTAAAGTTCAGGGATTAAATTATAATCATGTAATCCACTTATAGTTCTTTATGATTCATTGAAGAAATGTCAAGTTTTTTTTTTCTTCATATAAGTCAAATTGATGTTATAAATGTCTACTTTTCTTTCTTGTTAAATTGGTGTGTGCATTAATTAAGCACATAAAGTCCATTTATTTGAATTCATCTATATATATATATGTGTGCGCGCGCGTGTGCTGAGCATATATTTAATTTCGTCATTTATGTTTTCCATTTTTTTTACAAGTTACTTAGTTAGGAAAGCATCAAATCAAAATATAATATAAACATTCTTTTAAAAAATTTAACTAGCTTAGTTATCCTAAGTTCAGAATTAATATATATACAAATGTATAAAAAATGCATTATTCAAAAATAATTAACAACAGAGCCCACCTAAAAAATATACATATAGAACAATATATCTAATTTTTCTTCACAGCATATTTTGCAAATTACCCAAAGAAATTTAACACGAGAACGATGTAAATTAAAAAAAAAATTATTCATACATTTCATAAAATATGGCAGGTAAATCATGTTATTTATAACTTAGTCATAATGTAATTTTTTATAATTTTATAACATATACTAATGATTGATTAATATATTAATGATTAAATTTTTTTTAAAAAATTAACCATCGTTCTATTTGTGACAATGCCAGGGGATCTACTTCCACAGACCTTGGAATTTAAGAATGGTATTCTTCTCCTTCCATGTACTCCATTTAAGACACGTGCTAAAACGATTCCCCCGCATCCAAAGCCCACGGCGTATTTTAGCACAAGCCATACCCTTTCGGGGATATAAAAGCCGCATTTTGCTAAATGCGCTGATGGATCCTAGAGTCTATAGTTCACATTTGCTGTCCCTGCTTGTTCTTTTTCTTTAGCCTCTGGGATTTGGAGGAACTTTCTTTTTGGAGTAATTAAATACGCTGTGCTCTGGGGAGTCACGGAAATGGGAATTTTGAGAGAGAGGGTTATAGAGAGAGAGAGAGACATCACCAGGAAGAGCAAACACACGAGACAGGGAGAAAGAAAGAGAACGAGGTATAGTGACAGAGAAGGGATTGGGTTGTCTTTCAGTTTCAGATCAACTTCTTTTAGGCAAAAAGAATAATATTATCATTATATAAATATCATTATTATTATTATAAATATTTCTTTCGAAGTTGGAAGAGGAGATCAAGGTGAGGCGGGGTGTGTTGTGTCCTGTGAGATCTCTTTGGCTGCGTTTATAAATATACATATACTATTGCTTCTTGGTATTATACTAACACCAAGAAGGTCTCTTCCCTTCTTCTTCCTTTGAGAGAACCGAGAAAACTTTGGTTTAGCAGATCAAGAATCCGCAGGAACTCCAATGGGTAGGTCACGGTTTCTACTTTTCTTTGGTTTTTCTCTGCCCCTTGTTTAGTTTCTCGCGCTCTGTTCTTAGATTTTCTCTCCGTTTTTCGGTTTTGGGCGTCCATTGTTTTCTATTGTCTTTCTGTTTCTCTTCTTTCTGGGTTCTGTTAAATATTTCTGTTCGCTTAGCCGGACGAATTGGGATACGGGTTCTGGTTTGTTTTTTTGTTTTTCCGATTTCATCTGTTTCTGTTATGTCCTCAATTAGGTGACATGAATCTAAGGTCCTGTTTGTTAAACTTTCTTTGTTGGTAATCTTAGGTTCTTCTTCTTCTTGCTGTTGTTGAATTAGCCCTTCGATTTTTTTTTTTTTTTGGGTGTTGGTGGCCTAATGGGTTCTGTTTGAGGATTCCTTCTTTTCGAGTCTATTAACAGATAAGCGCGCCACAAGGCTTTACTGGTATCTAGCAGCCAGCTGCCCTTCTATTTTTTTTGGTTTTTTGGGGCTCTCTGGTTTTCTTCTTTACACGGTTATTCTCTGTGTTTTTTTTTTTTCTCCAGCACTTTACGATTGGTCACTTCTCTTTCATTCGCCCCCTTCTGCTTTATTATTTACGAGAGAATTTCCAAAAGAGGTTTTTTTTTTTTTTTTGCCCTTTCTGCTTTGTACTATAATAATATTATGAGCTTCTCTTAAACTTTTTCTTTTCATTGGCTGGGGAACTTGCGTGCCTGTGTTTCTATTTTCTCTCCTCTGATTGGTTCTTATTTCTTTTCATAGCTTTTATGTCGAGGTCAACACAAGTTTCTCTCACTATATGGATGATGAATATGAGAAACTCTTCAGAAGAATGAACCCTCCCAGGTACGAACATTTGTTTCCATGGAATTTGATGAAAGAAAAATAGAAGAAAAAAGAAGAAGAAACCTTTTGGTTTCGATGGTTTCGTCCTCACATCCTTGTTGTACGCTTGTCTTGTCAGGGTTGTAATTGATAATGAAGCCAGCCAGAATACTACTGTTATAAGGGTATATAGCCATTTCCTTTTCTTCTTCACCTCTTGATACTTTTAATTTCTGTGATCGTGAAATTTCCCTTATGAAGTCTTTTAATTTTCAGGTTGATAGTGCAAACAAGCACGGAATACTTCTTGAAGTTGTGCAGGTCCTCACTGATCTAAACCTTATCATAACTAAGGCTTACATATCTTCTGATGGTGGATGGTTCATGGATGGTAATGATCTTTCTTTTATTACATACATGATAGATGATCATACCCCTTAACTTTGTTCCCCCCAAAAAGAATCTGAATATTTATTTTCCTCTTTACCAGTTTTTTAATGTCACTGACCAACATGGAAACAAGGTCACAGATGAAGCTATTCTGGATTATATTCGAAAAGTTAGTTCGTTTCAGTCTTGTTTTTCATCACTTTCTCTGTTTTTACATTGTCTTGCCCACTGACTAGTTCTTGCCTTGCTTCAATTAAACATTAGTCCCTTGGACCTGAATCATGCTTTCCATCCATGAGATCTGTTGGGGTTAAGCAATCAACGGAGTACACTACAATAGAGCTAATGGGAACTGATAGGCCAGGATTGCTTTCAGAAGTGAGTGCGGTTCTGACCGATCTCAAATGCAATATAGTGAATGCAGAAATCTGGACTCATAATACCAGAGCAGCAGCTGTTGTGCATGTTAATGATGAGGAAACCGGGTCTGCCATTAATGACCCGGAGAAGCTAAACCTGGTGAAGGAGCTTCTCTGCAATGTGCTTTGTGGTGGGAATAGGAACAGAAGTGCTAAGACTGAGGTCACTGATGAAGTTACCCATACCGAGCGAAGACTTCACCAGATGATGTTTGCTGATAGGGACTATGAACGAGCTGATGATAGCAGCAACAGCAACATTGGGTTTGATGAGAAGCAAAGACCAAATGTGAATGTTGTTCATTGGTCAGACAAGGATTATTCTGTAGTTACTATCCAATCCAAGGATAGGCCAAAGCTTCTCTTCGACGCAGTTTGTACTCTGACAGACATGCAGTATGTAGTTTTCCATGCTAATATAGATGCCGAGGGGCCCGAAGCATATCAGGTAACTCATTTTCGCTGTGAAGCTTAATTGGCTTCACTAAGAATTTGGCTCACAGTTTTATGGTTGTTGTATCTGCAGGAGTACTATATCAGACATGTAGATGGGTCCCCTGTGAAATCAGATGCAGAAAGGCAAAGAGTTATGCAATGTCTTGAAGCTGCAATCGAGAGACGAGCATCTGAGGTGATTGGCTTGTCAGTTTATATCACTACGTATGAGATTTTGTGATTGCCTGCTTTATTTTTGTTATAAAACTCAATTGTGGTTGAATTGGAGTTGTTGAACATTAATTGCCATGGCCTGAAGTGATTTCTTGTGAAGTCTATATTAGAAACCACTTTCTTTTGGGAACAAGAAAAACTTGGAGATAGTTCTCTTATTATCAGACTTTTCAATAAAAACTAGCATCTGGAACACGACTGAAAAATACATTTTTGGCTCCTTAAAAAAAAAAAAAATTCCTGGTCATTATACAATTCTATTGCAAAAGCCTAATAGCAGACGGAAGTGAAGTTAGAGTTTTGTCCTCTTTATCTGTTTCCTTATCTGTTCAGTTGTATAATTGTGACCTGTTTGTCCTTTGTTGGATTCTTCTATATTTATGTTTTGGTCACCAAGTCTTCTGCCCTTTAAACAAGGCATTCTTCATTATTCTAAACAAACTACAAGTAGGCATCTTTGGCATGTTTCTCTTTTTTCTTGTCACATCTAGTTTCTTAGACCCCTGATTTGTTTTTTTCCTCTTCATTTAGGACTTGAAGCTAGAGCTCTGCACCGATGACAGGGTCGGGTTACTATCTGATGTAACCCGAATCTTCAGGGAGAACAGCCTCACGGTTACAAGAGCAGAAGTGACCACAAAAGGTGGCAAAGCTGTGAATACCTTCTATGTTCGAGGAACCTCAGGATGTCCTGTTGATTCCAAGACCTTAGAGTCGATTCGCCAAACAATAGGAGACAGCATCCTTAAAGTTAAGGGCCTACCTTCGGAGCCGAAACCACCGGTTCAGGATTCCCCCACAAGGTTCCTCTTTGGTGGCCTCTTCAAGTCCAAGTCATTTGCTAACTTTGGCTTAGTTAAGTCCTACTCTTGAGGATATGAGGCATTCTCAAAATCTCAAGTAGGCAGTGCCTATGTAACACCACATCCTGGATCAGGATCCTCTAAAATTCACAACATTGGAGGCTTATCAGATAATCAGAAATTTAGTTGATACCAATCTGAGCGACCAGTTTTGCTGCTTAAGAATTGCATGTTAGGTAAAGTCTGCTTACAGAAAGAGAATTTATTCTAGCCATGGCCTTGTACAGTAAAAGCCTGAAGATATGCAAAACTGAGTCAGAGAAACCCTAGAGGAAGTGAAACTGTTAGTTTTAGAGGGTGTAGGGAAAATGAGATCAAACAAGGGGATGGAGGTGAAGCTTACGAGAGAAAATGCCTTTGTAAATTCGTTTCTAATGGTCACTCTGGGGCCCAGTCATTGAGGGAGAATATGTGGTGGTGTTTCAATTCAAGTGTCAAACACTATTTGTACATATATCAGTTCATCTGCTCTATCATTTTACTATTGTGAATTCTCAACTCTTGGTGGTGTAATTAGATGAGATTCTTCTCATGTTTTTCTTATTTGAACGGGTTGAATTGTCATTTTGGGTCACGAAACGTGGTCTTGATTGAATTACCTATTAATCCCCAGCATTGGGATGTTGAAAAACTTTTCAAAAGCTGTCATTTTCCGTGGAAAACAAACAGAAAGTTTGACTAGAGAGAGACACCAGGAATGGGGCTGGAAAAGTTCACACGGAAAGGTCCTGTTATAACACATGAAGGTGAAGAAAGCTAGGGGTATAATTATATAAAGTGTAAAAAATAATAAAATAATTTAATTATATAATAAATATTTATTCTTGTAAAATGATGTTAGAAAATAAAAATTAAAATGATATTTTCATAAAAATAATTTAAATTAAATATAATAAATCCAAAATTGAAAATATATTAAATTTAAGTAAATATAAAAACCAAAATTTTTTTTGAACTTGTTTAAAATATTGGGGAAATGGGGACAATTTTTTTTTTTAAATTCCATCTATTCATAAATTTTTTAAAGTTGAGTGGGGACACTTGTTCATCCTCATTTCTATATGAGTTCGCTGTGTTTACATATACACAAAGCTACTAATAATTGGAATATGGTTATTAAATCAATTAAGATATAATTCAAGGGGTTAATGATTAAAATGATAATCAAACCAGGATAAACCAATCATGAACTGATCATTTTATTAAATCAATCAAATATCAATCAAAATATCATTTAATAGTTTAACATGTAGGTTGACCGAATTTTCTTACATATATATACATGCAAACACGAACTGGGTTGTATTATTGGGGAAGGTTTATGATGTGGCGGCTAAGAATGTGGAAAGTCATAGGTTAGAATAAGAATAAGGGAGGAAATGGGGAGGCAGACTGAAAAGAATGATTCAGTGATGGAGACAGGCACTAAGGAGCAATGTTTGGTGCCTTCCCTGAATTTCCCCACTTAATAAAAGCCCTCTTCCCCAAGAATTTGGAATTCTCCTGGATTCCACCATCACTTTTCCAAATTCCAACTAAATGTTCCTATATACTCCCTTCTTTTTTTTATATTCCTTGTTATTTTATTCATAAAAATTTATAACATAGAGAGAGAAAAATTATTTTGATCGTATTTATAAATCATGTCATTAATTATTTATCATAGTTTTCTCTTTTGTCCCATTAAATGTTGGAGCAAAAAAGTATGTTACTAAAATATGTTGAGCATATATAATTGGAGTAAAGTTTAGAACTTATTTTAGTTTTTAGACATGATTAATTAGTTGAGAAATTTTCACATGGACCCGATTGTATCACATTATTCATGCTCTGTCCAATAAAATTGCACAATCAAGGATTTTTCTAATGAGTTTTTAGATTTTCTTGAAAAAAATAATGAAAGTAACTTATAAATAAGATTATAAATAAAAGGTCTTTTTTAATTAATTGATTATGATAAAAAATTAATCATTCTATATTAAAAATAGTTAAATTAGACTCATAATGATTTTTTCACCATAAAACTTGAGCTTTTTTCTTGAGCTTTTTCTTTGTGGAATTAAAATTGAGCCTTAATTAAGAGTATTTTGTTAAAAAAAAAAACCAAAGCATTTGATGTAAGAAACAGATTGATTATGGATAGGTTCTTATACAAAGGACTAAGTCAAATTTCTCAGAAGGGTCTTACTGTGTTTAGAATGGAGGGAGTATATGTAGGAAACTTTTTAGGGGAGGGTTGCTTGATGCTTATTATATTTTCCATCTGTTCCCAATATTTATTATTTTTTTGGCCCTTTGTTATTTGTTATTTTAACTTTCTCCTCCCTTAATATCAATAAAGTGGTGAGATCAAGATGGTAAAACAATAATTTAATCAATTTCATGGATAATAGTGAAAACTTGTTAAAATTTTGGACAAATGTAAGTGGAAATTTATATAAATTTAAAGAACAATGATAAGTAAGGATCTCATAAAAAAATTAATACTAAATTAATATTGGTACCAAAATTTTTTTATACTGCTGTCAAATATATTAAAATTATAAAAAATTAAATTTTGTAGCAAAACACAATATAGGTCATCTTTTTAAAATTCGATAGATTAACTATTTGAATTAAAATTATGAAAAACTAAATAGTGGGGGATTTTTAATTACAATATTAATTAAAAAAATAAATTAAAATTAAATAATCAAAGGAAGTTCAATAGAAAAAATCACCAAGCATAGTCAGCGCAATCAATTACAATTAATCATCTAAACTTAATCTTTTTCATTTAAAAAATTAAATTAAATTTATTTAACTTTATTATTCTGATTTTATTATATATTTATCAAATTATCATCCAAAGATTAAACAAAAAATTAAATTATGGATTAATTAAAGTTTCTTTTAACTCATAACTTAACAATTTTTCTAAGTTAGCTACACCAAAAATAAAGTATGAATAATTATCTAAGTTAAGTCAAATTATTTTTATGATGCTATATCAATCAATTACAGCAAGCAAAAATTTAGATAAAATATATAATCTAAATCATGTAGTAAAGTTATTCAAATTAACAATAACAATTAAAACATAACATTTGGAGAGAAAGGAGAAGAAGAGCAAATTAAAATAAAATAAAAATAAAATATTTTTTAAATATCAAAAACTCTAATTAATATTTAAGATATAATTTATGATTGATCACACTAATAAAATTAATTCTCTATAACTCTACAAATGAAACAGAAATAGGTATAAAAAAAGAGCATAAGAAGCCATCTCCCAAAGCAATTGATGAACGAAAAAAGACGAAGGGTTATCACCCATCCGCCTCTGTCGTTCGTTCCTTTTTAATTTAAAAAGTGAGGCGCCCATTTGCTGCCTTTCAAAACCTATAATTTAATAAAAAGGATAAATTATCTTTAATAATCTAATTAAAAACTACATTAAAAAAATCAAAATAAACATAAATAAGTTTCTAAAATTTATTTCTTAACTTAATATTTAAGTGTGTTCATATTTTTTTATCTAACATAATTTTTTCAATATCTTTTAAATTAAATCTAAAATTTGCACAAATAAACTAATATCAATATGAGTGAGAAAAAAAATTAAAAAATTATTTATATTTAAATTTAAGACCTAGGTAGTTAAAATTTAAAAGTTGAACATTGACTAATAAAATTAAATAATATTTAATTAAACTCAACTAGCCTTAAATAAATATTAAAAAGTCTAAATAAAAAGGATAAAAATAATATAAAATTATAACTTACAATAACTCATTTATAATTAACAACAACATGTTGAAAAATGAATAAGTTAAAAAAATTGATAAAACAAGTGTTACTCCTGTATAAATAAATATCAATTTGAATTTTTGATAATAATCTATTCATAATAACAATAACTTCTTTAAAAATAACAAGTTAAAAAGTTGATAGGGCATGTGTTAGTCTTGTATAAACACCATATTAATTTAAATTTGATAATAATTAATTAGTAATAATTCATGATTGAAAATGAACAAGTTAAAAAAATAGAAATAATTAGGTATTT
>NW_026556918.1:0-29904 GCF_029017545.1 Prosopis cineraria
CTAGTTAGGTAAAATTTACCAAGCATCGGTCCTTAGAACCAGGTGGTAACACAAGTTTCCACATGAGCTCGTCCACCTAAAAGTATTTCTTTTTTATTTTTTGTTATATATTCTTGAAACTTCTTTCTTCTGGGGGATCATATGATCTAGTACTTGTAAACATATTTCATCTAACTAAATTAACTTGATCATCATAGCCTATTGTAGTTCTCAGATAGTCTTTCTAAACTGTTCACAACACGTAAAGAAGGGACTGCTATTTTCATAGGTAAAATGACTTCATGCCTATATGTCAACACATACAAGCTCGTGCCCATGGCTTCCCTCTTTGACGTCCGATATGCCCATAATGTCTCAGGAAGTCATACGTGCCATTCCTTAGGGTTCTTCTCGATTGCCTTCTTTAGAATTCTAAGGATTATTTGTTATTAAAGCTTCAGCCTGCCCATTTGCTTAAGGTAATATGGCGAGGATGTCAACAATTTAATCCTACTTTCCTCAGTGAAGGCTTTAAGTCGCTTCCAGTGAAACATTGTTCCTTTGTCCGTTATAATCGTTTGAGGAATCCCAAATCAAAACATAATTTGCTTAGCTATGAAGTTAATGACATCATCCTGTTCCACTTTCTTTATAGAGATAGCCTCTACCCATTTTGTAAAACAATTTATGATCACTAAGATGAATGATTGGCCCTTAGATGAGGCCAAATAGATTTTCCTTATTACGTCTATAGCCCATCTTTGAAAAGGCCATGGTTTGACAATCGGATGCATGTCTGATGTTAACACCTATTACATTGGCCCGTGAGTTTAGCACTTCTTGCATCTTCTTGTATATTTGATGCAATCTTTAGTCATTGATGGCCAATAATATCCATGCCTTCGTACCAACCACTGCATCTTTGGCCCTAACTAATGGGCCCCATATACTCCCTCATGCACCTGTCTTAAGACCTCCATATATTCAGTAAAGGCCAAACACTTAAGTAATAGCCCATCAGGGCCTTTTCTATATAATTCATCTTCAATTAAAATGAAGTGTTGAATGCATATCCTCATTCTATAAGTATATCATTGGCTGATATCTTATAGATAGCTTTTGAAATCATCTCGCCAATCTCGAGCTAACCATTGCGAGACGCTCCGCATTGCACTATCAAACCACGCTAAGATACCAAAGGATATTCTTTCCGTTCTATCATAATTACCTTCTTAATGAGTTCAAGTGACAGCCTTAGCCTTGATGCTATTTGAGCCAGTTCATTGGCTTCCTAATTCTGAGCTCGAGGAATGTGAGTTAACGTTACAGTTTTGAACTCTTCCAAGATCTGAGAAGCCCCAGCGTAATACATTACTAAAGCTAGACTTGTACACTTATACTCACCAGTTAATTATTTGATGACTAACTGAGAATTCTTTCTATGACCATATCACGAGCTCTCATTTCTTAAAGGATTTCAAGCCCTATGAGTAGTGCTTTCGTACTTGGCCTAATTGTTAGTACATTCAAAATCTAATTGAAGAGATAATATAGCTTTTATCCTAGTAAAAGTTATTGCTATCCTGACCCCAGATGTTTATTCAATACTGGACTCATCAAACTTAAGCACCTAGGGCCCTAAATTTATTGAGAACACAGGTAGCTCTTTTGTCTTCGGGGAGCCCGACTGATTTTTGAGGCAAGAATATTAATGAGAATTCTACCAAGGCCAAGCTCTATTTTCCTATACAGCCCATCATGATTGGCCAATTAAGCGTGTATTTAATTAAATCAAAATGAGACACCACATATACAACTGCGTTTATTATATAACGCCTTAATTTAGTACAAGCATACTATACCACTAAATTCGCTATTTCCACAATTGAGTATCTGGTCTCTGTAGGAGTTAAACACCTACTTAAATAATAGACTACCTACTCACATCCCCCCTTAATATTTTGGGCTAACATACAACCTATGGATGTGGCGATGGAAGCTAAATACAATAAAAATGAGGTGTTCTCCCTCGAGGCTGCTAAGATTGGAGGCCTTGTTAAGTGTTCTTTATTCTTGTCAAAGGCCACCTGATGATGTCTGGTCCAGGTGAATTCTCTTACGTCTTTAAGTTTTAGGAGTTTAGAAAACTCCTTCGTCTTCTCTACTAGATTCGAGATGAAACACCCAAGATAATTGACCTGACTCAAGAACCTTTAAAGCTTTTTCTTATTGCTTGGCACTTTTGTTTCCAAGATAGCCCGTGCTTTGTTCCTATCTACTTCAATCCCCCTTCTGTGGACTAGAAATCCAAGGACATTGCTTGTAATTACATCAAAAGCACACTTAAGTAGATTTAATTTAAGGCCTACTTACCTCATTTGGAGGAAACTAGTCCTTGGTCAAATTATATGATCATGTGCCTTCTTAGATTTAATTATTATATCATCTATGTACACTTCCAGATGTTTTCCTATCATATCATGGAAGATGGCATTTATATTTCGCTGATAGGTGGCCTCAGCATTTTTCAGACCAAATGGCATGACTACCCATTCAAATGTCCCAATAGAGCTCGAGCACCTAAAAGCAATTTTGTGAATGTCTTCTTTTATGATAAATATTTGATTATATTTAGAGAAGAAATCCATAAATGATAGTAAAGCATTTCTAACCTCAGCATCTATCAACCTATCTGCAATAAGCATTGCATACATGTCAATATGTGTGGCCATGTTTATGTTTTGGAAATCTGTGAAAACTTATAGCTTTTTATTTTTCTTAATTACTGGGACTATATTTGAGAGCCACCAGGCATACCTGTAAGGCCAAATAAATTCAACCTATAAGAGGCATTTGATCTCCTCCTTTACTTATAGCTCCACCTTAATTGACATTCTCCTGGTGGGCTGTTGGTGCGATCTATAATTCAGTTTTATAGGAAGCTTGTGTTAAACCAGCTGTCTCACCCACTCTGGTATTTCATTATAGTCTCACACAAAGCAATTCTTAAACTCCTGCAATACTTGTTTGATGGCATTCTTTTGTTCTTCATTTAATAGTGAGTTAATGAAAGTGATCCTCAGCTCCTTTGGAGATCCAAGATTTACTTCTTCTAGCAAATCCTGAACCTCCAGGGCTATGTCTTCAAACTTCAGAGGTGTAGGGTATAGCTCGTGTAGTTACGTTACTTTTTAGGTTTCATCTTCATATACAACTTCAGTCCCAAATGTTTCAAGTCCGTAGTCTTTCAGTCTCTCTTGTATGTTGTGCAACCATAGTTTCTAAATGGTCATGGCTGCTATGGCCTTTCTTTTATCTGACTCAATCATCTATTAGTTCTATGATAGGCTCGTGCCTCTGTGATGCTAAAGGCACTATAGTGTTCGTTGTTGTTTTGCATGAAAGGACTCTATTTAGATCCTCTGTGCCCATTAAAATGTGAACAAACCCATATCAATGTCTTAATATCTCACATCCATAAAGTCAGTGACTGTTGTGAATGGTTTATCTTCAGCCCAGACTACTTTTACCTCTTTCCCTTTCCACATGAGAAGCATTTGGTGTAGTAGGGAAGGTACACATTTATTAGTATAGATCCTGTCCTGACCTAAGAGGGCCTGATGCTGTGCTATAGTGTTGATGACAAAAAAAAAGTTATCAAAGAGGATTTAGTCCTGACGTTAACCTGTAATGGTAATACACTGAGGACCTTAAAGGTGGTTCCGGTGAATCCTACAACGGACACCTCAGTTGGCATCAAGTCTCACTCTTCCCATCCTTTTGAGCATCATATGGGATGGCAATATGTTCATTGCTGAGCCATTGTCTATTAGGACCCTAGTCATTAGCTTCTCATTGAAATGTGCCTTAATGTATAAAGGCTTCAAGTATTGGGTCATCTTAGTACTTATTTTTTTCAGGACAACTCGCTTTGGCTTTCCTTCTATAGCTTATAAGATGACCTAACAGATAGGCCCCGTAACCTTCTCTTTCTACATTCATGTCTTTATTGGTTCATACTCTTTCTCCTCCCTTGGCTCCATTGGGCAATATTGGTATGAGCCCATATATGTTAGCCCCAAGGAGTTCTGCTCAAACTGGTCCTGGGTCCTACTGACATTAGATCAGAACTAAGAAGGGAGCGTTAATGAAACCACACAACAAAGATTGAGAGATATCTCCCTAATGTGAATAGTCCCATCATGCTGATTTTCATTCTCACTCCCTTTGTCCTGATCCTCGGTAGACTTCTTTCTAAACTTTTTAGTTTCCTGCACGTCAGGGCCTTCCTATACCTCAATTTTCTACTGTTCAAGGTATCTATGTATAGCTTTTTTTTGCTAAAGCTATCACTTCTGAGTCCTAGTTAAGGTAGCTGAGAAATTTTTATGCCTCACGACTCTTCATTTTAAAGGCAATACGTTGCCAGGTAGTGTAATAAACCTACCCGAGCCCTTAGCGACTTTTAGTTTTGAAGGAAGCTTTGTTGTTCTTTCTGATGGCATTAGTAGTGTTAAAGGTAGGCTGTCAAGGCCTATATCCTAACTTGTTGGTGTTCCAATGAATGATTCACCTACTCTTGATGGTGCTAAGTACTTAATAAAGAAGTTGAATTTGCCAGATGGCTCCCCCAGACGGTCTCTGACCACCTTAGACTTATCTAGCTCTGTCATTATCAATCTCTCGTGGCCAATATCTCATCCTGAGGGTCATTTGCCATTCTTCTTTACATTTTTCTATTTGTTGATGTCTGTGGTTTCTCCCAAGTAATCCCAAACCACCTTAGAGTTGTCCGAGCTCTTTAAGCTTTACCCTTTCGAGCCAACATCCCACCAAGAAAAAGACGTGTTCCTGTTGGACCAGCCCGTAGGTTTCTCCAAGCAATCCCACACTGTTCTTGAGCTTTCTTGAGTTACTTCCTTCCTGTTACATACATTCAACACCTCCCATCTGTCTGCTTACCATCATTTCTCCCAATTCATCATTTAAAAAAGTTTATCTCCACTATATTGACTATAGCAAATGGTGAAAATAGGTCCTTATCTATGACCATGGATTCTTCCTTAAGGAATTTAAGAACTCCCTTATTGATTCAGTCCTGGATGACGTTTTTAAAGCCCCAATAGGCCTTGGTATTGTGACTCCATGAGTGATGGTACTTACAGCATTCCTTCCCTCTCTATTCTTCTTTTAAAGGGATTTTGTGATCAGCTAGTAGGGAGATCAAGTTTTCTTTGAGGAGGAAATTGAAGATCTCATCTATTTTGGTGGTGTCAAAGGTGTACTGAATGGCATTTGGCCTTTTAAGAATCTCTCCAGCATTCCTTATAAGGGTCGGGCATGTATAGTTGCTAGCATTTTTTAATTCTACCATTGCTACATCAAGGTCACCAAAATAGGTTCCTACCATAATCCGTCGACGAGGATCCTCTTTTTTGAACAGCTCCTTATATCCCCATACTTTAGCCGCAAGCTCATAGAAATCTTGAAATTCCATCCTCTAGAACTTCTTTTAGAGCTCTATATCTAGTCCTGCCTATGCCAGCTTGATGAATTCAGTTTCTAAAAGTGGCACATGGCACCTGATCCTCAGTCGTTTGAACCTTACCAGGTATTGGTCTACCGTCTCTCTAACCCATTAGGTAAGCTTGTAGAGTACTATTATGCTAACCTCTAGCTCTGCCTTGTAAAACTAAACATGGAACTTCTGCTCCATTTCCATCTAGCTGATGATTGAGTTGCAAGGTAGTGACGTGTACCATGTGAATGTCGGGCCCATGAGAGTATTGGGGAACAGTATCAATTTTAAGTTGGCAAATTTCTCATAATTGGCCATCTCTTCATATTGAATTGTGAACCTCCTAATGTGCTCCAAGGTGGATTACGTTCTGTCTCCTGAGAACAGTATGAAGTCAGGGATCCTACATCCCTGAGGGTATGGGTTATCCCTATCTATGTACTCCAGATATGGCTTTAAGAAGGTAGGGCAGCCAATTGACCTCAACCTTAGTTCGTATATATCTTGGATAGCATCCCTCAAGGCCTCCATATTCATTAGTCAATTAAGAGGCTCGTTCTAACGCTCTAGGACTATTGCCATGCCCCTCAGCCGCTTATGCTAAGCTCCTGTAAATAATAAAGCGGATTAGTCAGAAGATTAGTGTTAGTAAAAATTTGAGGGTTAGGGATGTCCCTTACAAGTAGGCAGCCCTGAGGGCCAACACTTATATTGATTCCTGCTTGCTACCCTCCATGCGACCCTATATTTGAGCCTATTTCAAGAAGAGTGTTTTTTAATTATATAGCTATATTCTTCATGCCATCATGCAAAGCATGCATCATGATTTGCTATTGTTCTTTCTCCTTGTGTTATGACATTTCCAGGGATAGTGCAAAGAACCTTTAGTTCTCTTCCAGCTACTTATCCATCTGGTCTTGAATTTCCTACAATACTTCTGCCATAGGACCATTGATATGAACAGTGGGTTAGCTTGTCTACTTCCTAGCTTTGAGCTAGGGCTTGTGCTGCTGTTACTTATCGACACCGGCACTAGGTGCTCACGATATTCAGCCATTTCAACATCAAGAGCTAAGTGTTTTGATCCTGCATGTGCAAAGGTCCCTTTTGGTTTGTAAGAACTAGAACCTGTTTCATCAGTTCTTTTGTCTTTTCTCGTCCTTCCTATCTTTGTTACACAAGTCTCACTGAGTGTGCCAAGAATTATTCGTTATGAACAACAAATACCAAGCGTGCCAGAGGTGTTGAGTCTCAATTGATAACAAAAGTATTTCAAGCTCCCTTGTTACAGTTCACTCAAATGTAAAAAATATACAAAACTTTAGTAGAACAAGTATTTGATTTTTATTGAAATGCAAAATGTTACAAGTCTAGATTGAAAGTAAAACTAACTGATAAAACTAAAGGTTAAAGGTGTAAAAATGTAAGTCTTTAATTGAGTGTTGACTACCTTTCTTCTGTGTCTTCGTCTTCTATTTATAGTGTCAAAATAATGGTAGCCTTTCCTTAAGACCTAGAATGTTTTGCCAAGGAATTAGAGATCTCGCAAAACTCATGGCACGGTCTTTATTTCGTGTTCTCTATTTTTGGTAATCAATCTATTTCACCAAGATACTTGGGCATGATGTTCGTGGATTTCAAAATTACTCGGGATCATGTCTTCATATACCAACGATCCAATGTTTGTAACTGATAGAATTTCGGCATGTTTATTTTATCGTAGCTTTTATTGAACTTTGAGGCCTGCCCCTTTGTTTAGATTGGGCCTAACTCTTTAGTTACTCAATCCAACTAACCCTGTAACCTATTTGAACAACGTTTTATATTTTAGCCCAAACATTATTGAATTAAAAGGAAATATGATGAAGGTTCCTGGAAGTTATGAATACTCAAATTATCAAAATAAGGACAAACTTTAGTGCTTATTGAACAATTTAGATTCTAAAACACATATAAAATGACTGTGGGAATAAATAAAAAAAAATTGATGATTGTTGGTGCCACATCAGATATTAGTGCCATAATGTTTGTAGCTTATTTACTAATTAATTAGACGTATGTTGACTACTGAATGGATATGCGATGACGTTAAATTGAGAAATACAACGTGCCGTATTATTCATGACTTTAATTTATTCTATTTTTTAAAAAAATTAATTAAATTTATTTAAAATCTCATGTAAAAGGAATCTAAATATTTTATCTCTGTTATTTTTATGGTTATTATGTTTGATACATAATAATAAAAAATTAGAAGTCAACTATGTCTATTAACTTAACAAATACGCTTTTCACCTGCAATTTCATAATATAAATCCGATGGCTTTGTATTTGGAGCCATGGAAAAATTTCCCCGTTACGCGTTACGTGTTCCCCACCTTCCTATATATTTTATTAATGTAATGCCATTTTATAAAAAGGGATATCTATTATCAAATATGGCGGAAGCTTCGTGATCATACTTTGACATGACTTTTGCTTATTATACTACACTTCGTTCTTTCCAGTCCTGGGAGATCTCTTCTTGCTTTATTCAACGCTTCCGCCATTGTTTTAATCTCTAATCATTCCACTAAGATCATGCACTCAGTTCCGTGAGATTTCATTCCAGTGGGGTTCGATCTTATTGGTTCTTTCTTTGCTCTGCACTTCTGCCATTTTAATTCAGCTCTGCGAGTCTGATAAGATTATCATGGCACAACAAGCAAGATCTTGTTCCCTCACTTACAAATGGACTTATGACGTGTTTCTTAGTTTTCACGGTGCAGATACTCGCTTAGGTTTCATTGGCTATCTCCGCGAGGCTCTGCGCCAAAGAGGAATTCATGTCTTCATTGATGATGAAGGCATCAGAACTGGAGAAGAAATCAAACCTGCACTTTTCAAAGCCATACGAGAATCAAGAATAGCGATCGTGGTTTTCTCTGAAAACTTTGCAAACTCGACCTTTTGCTTGGAAGAACTTGCAAAGATTCTGGAGTGCTTCAAGGAGGAAGGGCGGCTGATATATCCAATTTTTTATTATGTGGATCCATCGGAGCTTCGACGTCCAAGAGGAAGCTATGCAAAAGCATTGGCGAGACTAGAGAGACGATTCAAAGACAATCACGAGAAGGTGAAAAAATGGAGATTGGCTTTGTTCCAAGCTGCTAACTTGAAAGGCTTTCATCTAAAACCCAAGTAATATATTTTCACTCTTTTGCTTTTTTTTTATTATTTAGGTATTATTTTTCATACTTGTATTAAACAGAATGCCCTAATTAGGCATAATTAATTTTAACACATGACCTTAAATTCCAAGATGCAAAATGAAAACTTGGCCTGTTTGGTTCTTGCATTGTTTAATCTACAATTTCTTGTCAAAAATGATCTTCAAAAGGGCATTTGTAAATCATGATTTCATTACGGGACTTTATTTCCCATATGTAAAACTGCCATATTCAATTATTAAGAACATAATTAATTTGAATAAACTAATAAACAATTTTCCCACCATTTTTTTGTGATTTCCCTCGCAACTATTTCCTCAAGGATCATTCTGATAAGAAAGCACTAATAATTTCAGAAAAGATACATATTTAATCCTTTGTGTGAGGAATGAGGTACTAATCTTATGATTGAGAAACTTGAGAGGAATGGGGGGGCGTCAATTTTTTATTTCTAAAAGCACATATATATATATATATATGTATGTATGTATGTATGTATGTATGTATGTATGTATGTATGTATCGTAGTTTGTAATCTAACTAAATATGAATTCTTAAAAATTGGTCAGGATTGCGGAAGAAAAAGATTATGTTACAAGGATCACTAGTGAAGTCTCTACTAGAATTAGCCGTATTCCTTTACATGTCACTGATTATCCAGTTGGACTTGCATCTCGAGTAAAGGAAGTAACTTCACTTTTAGATCTTTGGTCAAATGAGAAAATTAAAATGGTAGGAATTTGGGGAGCTGGTGGAATAGGTAAATCAACTATTGCAAGGGCAGTGTATAATTCAGTTGCTGATTATTTTGAAGGCTTATGTTTCCTTTCTAATATAAGAGAGAAGTCTAAATCGTCAAATGGTTTGTCACATCTTCAGGAGATATTACTCAAGGAATTGGTCATGGAAAAAGATCTCAAATTGGGTGACATGAATAAAGGAATACCAATAATAGCACATAGGCTCTATCAGAAGAAGATTCTCTTGATTCTTGATGACATTAGCAAATCGAAACAGTTACAAGCACTAGCTGGAAGATGTGATTGGTTTGGTTCCGGAAGTAGAATCATAATCACCACAAGGAATAAACAATTGTTAGTAAGCCATGAAGTCAAAAGCATCTATCATGTCAGGGAATTAGATGATGAGGAATCTCTTCAATTGCTTAATTGGTATGCCTTTAAAAAGGAAAATGTGGAGATCGACTATATAGAGGTTTCCAATCGAGCAGTACTTTACTCATGTGGCTTTCCCTTAGCTTTAGAAGTGATTGGTTCTAATTTATGTGGTAAGAATGTCAACGAATGGAATTTTGCATTGGATCAATTTGAAAGAATACCACATGGAAGTGTTTTGGAGGTCCTTAAATTAAGCTATGATGCTTTAGAGGAAGAAGAGAAGAAAGTTTTCCTTGACTTGGCTTGTTTCTTCAATGGTGAGAAATTAAGAGATATCAGGGATATATTGCTATGTTCTCGTGGAATCCAACCAAAATATGCTATTGGAGTTTTGATTGATAAATCCCTCATAAAGATTGAAGGAGATCATGTAACAATGCACGACTTGATAGAAGACATGGGTAAAGAGATTGTTCGACAAGAATCACCTAATGAACCTGGCAGGCGCAGTAGGTTATGGTTCTATCAAGATATTTTTCATGTCTTACAACAAAATACCGTAAGACCAACATTAAAGTTTTCTCCTTTAAAATTTTTTTATCATGATTTGAACATGTCTAAAATTTGAAATTTATTTGTGTGCTTCTCATTTTGAAAGGGAACTAAGAATGTTGAAGCCATAATTCTAGACTCACCCAAAGGTAAAGAAGTACAATGGAGTGGAAAAGCATTCATGAAGAAGAAAAACCTCAGAATTCTTATGATGAAAAATGCATTCTTTTCTCGAGGTGCCAAATATCTCCCAAATAGTTTAAGGGTGTTACAATGGAAGGATTATCACTTCAAAATTTTACCATATAACTTTTGTCCAACAGAAACTTGTCTATCTTGATTTGTCCAATAGTTGTTGTGAAATACTCCAACCCTTTGATAAGGTAAGTGTTATTAGAACTATGTTTCTTTGTTTCTTCTTCTATTCTTTAAAAATAACTTTTTATCATTGTTTTGCAGAAGTTCAAGAACTTAACTCATATGAATTTTAAAAGATGTAAATTTTTACAGTGTATACCAAACTTATCTGGAGTTTCCAATTTGATCATATTATGTCTTGATGATTGTACAAACTTAATTGAAATTCATAATTCAGTTGGACTTCTAACTAAGTTGAGAGAATGGAGTGCCATGCGATGCAAAAACTTGAGGATCTTACCATATGGCCTTAGGTTGACATCTCTTGAACATCTCAACCTCTTTGGTTGCTCAAGTCTTCAACATTTTCCAAAAATATTAGAGAAAATGACAAAGATGAGAATGCTTGATTTGGATAGGACGTCCATTGTAGAATTGCCATCCTCAATTTGCAATCTCATCGGGCTTGAAATCTTAAACATGGAAGAGTGTCATCATCTTAAGCGACTACCAGCTAGCATTTTTATGTTGCCAAACCTTTGCACACTAAGAGCAAATTCTTGTGAGGGAATGAGATATTTCAAGAAATGTGAAGTTGGAGACGAAGCAAGCTTAGACCACTCTACAGCATCTCTGAAATTGGAATACTTCCATTTCTCAAATTGCAATTTGTCAAATGGTTCTCTTGCTCTGTGTCTTTATTACCTCCCAAACTTGATATATTTAGATCTAAGTTGTAATAACTTCACAGTCCTTCCAGCGTGCATCAAAGAATGTTACTGTTTGAGATATCTTATCCTGGATCATTGCAAGGAGATTAAACATATCTCAGGAATGCCACCAAACCTAGAAAAATTTAGTGCTATGTGTTGCACATCATTGACTGAGTCATCAAAAAGCAAAGTATTGAATCAGGTTTGGTAAAAGATACTTTGTTTTTCCGGACAAGAAGTTCCCAGAAATGCTCGACATAGTTAGTACTGAAGATACCTCAATATCTTTTTGGATCCGTAACGAGTTCCCAGTGATTCTTATTTGGATACTTGTTAAAGATGTCCAGGATTATCAGTTCGACTTTAAATTCTCGGTGCATGTAAATGACTCTCGTCAAGATATTCCTTCAGAGTGGTTCTCATCAGTATCAACAATACAGGGTGATCATATATATCTGTGTGACCTGTACAGCATTATTCACAAGACTGAATTCTCCCAAGCACGTGATTGGAATGAAGTGTTTGTTTCCGTCGATAATAATACACATGAAAGGCAGCATGAAAGAAAAATTAATTTGGGAGTTCATGTATGCAAACAAGAAAATAGGTTGGAAAATATTCGGTTCACCGAACCAGGTATTTTACTATCCTTATTGCATTTCCATCAGTATTATTTCCCCTGTTTTATACATGCATGTTCTACTTTGCATGGCTGTTCTGCATTTAACTCAACTATATACTTTTGGCTGTTTTTGTTTTCCAGCTTTATATGTGTCCTTTAATTTGTGCTGACTTCGCCTAATGGAATATGATTTATTGTTATTGTATATGTCTCTTGAAGCACATGATTAGCTTACAAAAATATTTTAGGATCATCGTCTCCTTGGATTAATCCATTTCATAGAAGTGCTTCCATAAGTTCCGCTTCTATATGCTTTTAAAAGTTTTTTTTTTTTTTTTTGCCCCCTCATAAGCACTCCAATAAGGATGTTTCCCTAGGTCCTTTTTGTAATAGTGATTCTCTCATTTTTTAGCCATTTTTTATTACAAATTATTTAGATGTTTTAAATTGTTAATTCTAATCACATTGCAATAAGTAATCAAACCAAGCAAGAAGTACCAAAATATCTATATATATATATAAGTAAAACCGCAAGCTCCCTTCCAAGCTTGACACGTGTCCTATTTTCAAATTGCTGCAAATACAAAATGCCATATCAGCTTCATTTGATTCTATTAACTTACTTTCATAATTTCTATTTCTATTTTAAACACCGATTTATCTTAATTCAGTTTTTTTTTCATTCCTCTCTCATCATCTCTCCCACTCTCCCATCATTAATCTTATTCCTATTTTAAACATTTAAATTTTAAAAAAATAAGAGATCATGGCAAGATAGAAATAAGAATAATGATAAATAATATATTATTTATTATGATAAATAGTATAACATTTTAAATCAACTGAATTATGTACATATAAAATTAGAATGCTGTCATTTATGCTCTTATTTGTTAAATATAAATAAAAAATAAATATAAAACTACTCCACAACAAGTACCTCTTCATTATCCTAACTTTCTATTAATTTATTTACAGTTTCAAATTTTTGATTTAAAATCTAAAAATTACAAGTAAATATGTGTAACTTTCTTATCCCCAAAAATCTCTCCATTATCCTAACTTCCCAACTTCTTACTCATAATTTATTGTTTTAGTTTGTATTTAATTAGCTCCTCCATAACTGCTTCTTGCTAAGGAATATTGGAGTAGTGAGAGCAATTACCATTTACCAATTAGCAAATGGATGAAAACGTGGGTCACAACTTCTCCTCCCATGATCAATCTCCTTAAATACCTCCATATCATCATTAACTTTCTCAATCATTATTATACCTTCCTCCTCTCCCATTATTATAATAAAATTGTTGTCATCGGAGCATTTCGGGGGAATTGAATGATCCACGTTGCCTAAAGCCCAAAATAAAAGGAAGAAGAAACATGGTAAAGGAGATAAGAGAACACATGATGAAGAGGAATTTGCAATTACATTTGCAGTGAATAAAAAAGAGGAGATGCAGTCGCTGCCACTTTTACAATGTTGAATATATCTCAATAATTTTAGCATGACCAACATTATCCCTATTACACAGTAGCCACTTTTGTTATGATGAAATTCTTTACAGGCTACTTTATCTTATTGTCATCCTCAAGTCATTTTCATCCTATATGTGGCATAGAACTTGTGTTTATTACTGTTTCTATTATTATTTGTTCACATTTTTTATTAGTGCGCTGGCCAAAAAATATATTTTGTTGGTATGTATTCATAATTTTCATCAAGTTTTATTCACTTTCACCAAATACCATATGCAGTATATGCATTACTGAAAGTCAAGATTAGGAGTAAAGCCATATTTTTCTTAGCTTCTTATACATGTAAAATCTGTTAGGATTGCAATAAGGAAAAAAAGGATTTGTCTTATTGAAATTTTCCTTTTATAACTCAATTTATTATGATGACCGGTCATTACTTTTTCTATGCATCTCCTCTCCCATCGGCCTAAGAGTTTTATAATGTGGTTAGAGGTGCCTATTAGATTGTTTATGAGGTGTTGTGCAGGCATTGTGGACCAAAAGCAAGTGTGTGGAATAGTAGTGCTGGTGCTATTCTGTGTATCTTACTGGGTGTGGTCCTACCATTTTGGGCTGGTAATTAATGATTTTATTGTATATATGAGATTTCATATATGTAGTGTGTGTGTGTGTATGAATTTTTTTTATCATTATCTAAACTACACTTACTTTTTCTTATTACTTGTAAAATTGAGTTGTGAACTTTTATGCAAATTTCAAATAGAGTCATAGATTTTGAGTCTAAATAGTTTTTGATCATCTTAGACAGTGCTATAGATTTGGTAAACATGATGTTTAAGTGGGATCTCAAGAAAAGAATTTTTGCTAAAGTTTATGTGAGTTCCTTGCCTTGGTATTGCATGCCATAGATTTTAGCTCCACAGCTTTGCTTAAAAGTTAAACACAATGTCTATGGAGTCTATTTAATTAGATCACCCTTAATTATCTCTAACTGATGCATAATTTCTGTGTATAATTGAAAAAGTAAAGTTGAGAGCTTATTGTTTTTTTCTTTTGGTTCGACCAACTAGATTATCATGTGCTAACTATTTTTGATAGTTAGAGCGCTAATGTAGTTGATGAGTTACGAGATTATATTATTCCAAATTGCTTCAATCATTTATGTTCTATATTGCTTTTGTTTTACTACTCTGTAGATTTTTCTATACTACAATCCACCAATTTATTTGTTGTATTCTTTTAAGAGGTTATATGTTCAATAACATTTCTTTTCACCTAGATTATTTCTATTTTAATTTTTTGATAAGTGAACAAAACATGCCCTAATTAATAGCCATTTTGAGATGATAAGGAACCTAAAAGATATAATAGGATATATAGTGGTAATAATAAATTTGAGAGAGGCTCTTATATAGTTGTATCTTGTATGTATCATTTTGCAAATGTAAATTAGTCATAAAGGACAATAATATTTGCAAATAATTATTATTATTTCTATAAATATAAATAATCACATAATTGAAAAGAAAAACAAAAGATAGACATAATCACATAATTACTAATGTAAATTCAAAAGTTAAATTTATGCATACCTAAAGCATTTATTAGGAGAAAACAACTCCTTAAATGGCCATCAAATTTCTTAAGGAATTAGTCTCATAGTTACTAGTAATGGTGTGATGATTCTTTGGGTAATAAAAAAAATCAAGATAAATCATCAAACTCTTTACACAAAGTTAAATTATTGATTTTTATAATTATTTTAGACAATGCTAATCAGTTGAATATTTTGTTATGTAAACAAAATAAATAACTTTAGTCTACCAAAACAATAACTTTAATTTAAAAGTTATTTTAATTTGAAAATACAAGTCTCAATATACCTTAAAGCCTAGTAGGTATATTAACAATCATTTATTTCATTTACCGTGCATTGCATGAGCCACATACTAGTTCCTAAAAATAATAGAGCAACATGTGATTGGAGAACAAATTGCATCCCAGTTTAACAATAAGCATAAACTAAATAGTGTAGTTGCATCAAATCTTTCTAGCAAGACATGGCATATCAAGAAAATATAGAGTATATATGGAGTGCATAAGGGCCTCTTTGTTTAAAAACTGTTTTTTATTTTTGAAAATAGAAAATTTTAAAAACTTATTTGGATAAGTGTTTTTCATTTAATTGTTTTCAAAACCATTTTCATTTGTTGTTTTTAAAACAAAAAAATAGAAACAACTTCATGTTGTTTTCATTTTCTTTTATTATTTTTAAAATACACTACATTTGATTATTAAAAATTATGATTATCTTGACCAATTTTTGTTATTAACTACCAGTATTAACAACTTATAATCATCACTATTAATCTATTTTTTAATTTTAAAATTATTTTTTAATTGATATAACCAAAAAGATTTTAATTTTTTTTTTAAAAACAATTTTAGAAATTATATTACAAAACAATTTTTAAAAGCAAAAACTAAACACGCCCTAAATCTCACTTAGCAAATCTTATGTCGACCACTGATGGTTGCATTTACACGTACGAGTGATCACTAACTTGAATCTAATTATTTACTCTCCCTCCAATTAATCCTATATATAAGTATCCACTAATTACTTTAACCAAGAAGTACCAAGTAGTTAAATTATTAATGTTGTCTAAAAAATTTTCTTATTTACCCCTATTGAATAGAACATATTTAAAAACATTTCTCATTTGTAACCTGATAGCAAATTTAATTTGTGCAAGATAAATTGGAATAAAGTAATTAATAATCCACCTTATGCAAAGTGAATTATAAAAAGGACTATCAATTCTTTCTGAAAGATGACTTATATATATATAGGACCAAAGGGAGTGGTCTCCATAGTAAATGACACAAGAGCCTAGAGTGAGAGGGATACTCAAGAAATTCAGAGTTTACTGATAATGATTAGTGCTGAACACTAAGTTCACTACTACAAAACCCCTACTTTGCGTCGTCTTTTAACGTCAGTTATGTTAAAAACTGAGGTTAAAAAAAAAAAGGGGCGGTGACAAAAACCATAATAAGCAAAAGACTTTAAACATTATTTCCACATCAATTAAATTATGAATGTACTAGAAAACAAACAGGACATTGAAAAAAAAGTAAATTTCCACATTGGAATTTTTGATGACCCCTTTTAAATCGAAGTAAAAAGTACTTCTCCCAATAGTGGTTGTGTAACGTGTTTATTCACTGACTAAAAATGAAGACCGCGTTAATTACTGGAATTATTTCTAGTATATTTGTCCATAAACTTGTATCTACTATGAATATTGGCAACAACGGCTATTACATCAACTTTCCTTTTCTCTGCAGAAAGATATGATGTCTTTGTAAGTTTCATAAGCACAGATGCAACAAGTTTAGTGAGCTCTCTGAATCATGCTCTACGTGCATGCGGAATAAATACATTCAATCATGTTTACGGCATCCCAAGGGGGGGAAATGTTGACCCATTTGCCCTTAAAGTAATTGAAAACTCTAGGAGTTGTATAATTATATTCTCTAAAAACTACGCAATTTCCATGGGGTGTCTTGAGGAACTTGTTAAGAGCCTTGATTGTATGAGAACAAAGGGCACGTTGGTTTTTCCAGTTTACTACAATGTATACCCTTCAGATATACAACGTCAAAGAAGAGGACATCGAAAAGCATCAAGGGATATAGCCAAATTCTATAATGTGGACATGAAAATGGTGCGAAAGTGGAGGTTGGCTTTGTGTGAAGCAGCCAACATGTCTGGTTTTTGGACAAACAACAGGTATATGTCTCTGGTTCTTTAATTTCTTTGTTTCCTCTTTCGACAAATTACACTAGCAAGACTTTCTTCAGAATTGTTTTAATAAAAGCATATAGCTAATTAAGTAAACCACATCCTTGACTCATTTAAAATTCAAGAATTTGAGACATTATTGCATGTAATAAATCGTGTCACTTTTACTGCTTGTGAACACAACTTTCAAGTTATAAATGTTGTATTCAAATTATGACTTGATTAATTTATGGTTAATTATTAATGGACACTTGTAATTGTGCAGGAGTGATTCTGAGGTTATCAAAAGTATTGTTGAAGAAGTCTCTCATGCATTGCTGAATACCTAGATGGACTAGAAACTCGCATGTTGGTTTTGATTGAACTTGATTTCCTGTTCATTTGATGCTGTAAGTTTCCTTATTAAGTTGATATCAGAGAAAGTTCAAATCAATCAAAAAAAGGGGCAGTACAACTCCAAGAGAAGCACTTTTTTTTCATTAAGTTGTAGAAAAGGAACTGTATATATGTGTGGACCAAATGATCTATAGTACCTTCAGAATTTTTTAAATCCATCTTCTAAGTAATACCTGATCCGAACATTTTGTAGGAGAGTCAAGCTACTAATTGTGGTTCTGCTTAGTTGACTTATGCTTCGTTTTGCAGACTTGCATTCATGTTTTACAGTATTGAATTTGAATAAGTTCTCTCTCTCTTAATATTGTCTTGGGCGAAAAAGAATGTCTTCTCTTTTTAACCTTTTTTCCCACGTAAAAATTTGTTGATGATATAAATATTAAATATAAATTTTAGCTGTTCTGCACCATGCACGGATTTTCATAAAGTACATAGCCGGGAGAGGTTCTTTGCTCCTCTTCTTCTGTTCCCCTGTCATTCCCTTTGTTTCCCCCTGCTTTTCAATAATTGGATCAAAATTTTGACGGTTTAACTTGTGATCTAATTTATTGTATAATTATTATTAAAATATTAAATTATTTTAGAAAGATCAATAATTAAATTCAAATTATTAAAATTTAATTTAAACAATTTAAAATTACAGTAAAAACAAAATAAAAATATTTTATATAAATTAAGTTTAAAACTGTTCAAAATTTAAGAAATTTTCCTTGTTACATGGCATGATGTTATTGCCGATTAGCATAATCTTTTTTTTTTTTTTGGCCTGAAACCGATTAGCATAATCTACCTTGCACTCTTCAAAGAATTTGTATTCGTTAAATAATATAACAGTATTTATATAATATAAGTAAATCTTGGTTGAAATATTTCACTTCCATAATTTTTTTTAATGCCGTTCTCTTTTAATTTTCTTTTAAGAAAAAGTAACAAAATGGAAAGAAACGAAGTTACATTTCCTTGCCCCATCTTCCACTGAGCCGTTGAGACCCACATCCCACTTTCGGACTGGCAGCAACATAACTGATAAGTGATAACGTAGATAGCCGAAGGAACATTAATGAGCACAAAAAGTTAAAAAAAAAAATTAATAAGCACAAAAAGCTACTCATTAATTATATTATTTTATTACTATTTAATACTTGTCTTTCCTACTTTTTAAAAATTTAAACATATAAAATTACTTTGAAATTGAACTTTTAATGATGTAAAAGGGTCTTGTTATTTGAATAATTAATTTTTTAAAAAAATCATTTTCTCATGGCCAAAAAAATAATAAAAAGAGATGATTTTGTAATTTTTAAAACTAATATATATATATATTATGTTTTACTGATAGGTTAGAATGAGTTGGTAAAAATATGACGCCGCATGAAATGCCAACCCACACTGTCAACTCCACAACCTCTTGTGAGCCAGCCCATAATTCATAGGCTGCCCACATTATCAATTTTTTGTGAAATTTATTTATAATTAAATTTTTTTTATAGAACATATATGAAATTTTTTCATTTAAAATCCTCTCCAATATCTGTTTTAAAAACAAAAATCCTCTCCAGTAAATATTATTTTCCAATTAAACTCATGATTTTTGAATCTGACATCCAACAATTAATAAACAATAATAATAATAATACGGAGAGCTGCTGAATCAAAGGCGTAATTACAGGGATTAATTTGCTGAGACCGGAAAATCACGGCATGAGGATAACGTATGTACAGATAAGCTTTGTGGAGGACAGTTTGCTGACTGCTGTAAATTTCTGTCCCTATATATACACACACGCGTATGCCAAATCGTCTCTCTCTCTCTCTCTATCTGCAAGATCATCAATGGGGATCTTGTTGGTGGTGATATCGAGCCAAACTCCCACAAAGGGCTCGATATCATCACCAAGAAGATCCCCGTGATGATCGGAATGGCATCTCTCTCCAAACCGAGAGATGTCGCCGTCGGCGTTTGGCTTGCGGTGGCTCCGCCGTCGTGGTTGGAACAGGAAGAAAGTGGAGAAGATGGGGGATGAAGGCTTAGATTCTTTGAGATCTGTTTGTTACCTACTCATTATATGGCGGCGCTCACCCAAGTTCAGGGCTAATGAGTCTTTAATTTGAAATCTCGGGACTTTAACCAAAAAAAATAAAAAACACAATTTAAGATTTCAGGAACAACATTTATATACTTAATTTTATATTTTTAATATATTTTTATGCAATAAAACCAAGATATAACAAAAATTTATTATACTATAAATAATTTTTAAAAGATACATTTAATTAAAAATAAATACCTTAAATATATAAAATTAATGTATACTCCTTCCATTCAAAAATATAAAGCATTTTTTGAGAAGTTGAATGAATATTAAAAAATATAAAATCAATCATTACCTTTTTTTCAAAAGTGCCTCTATTGATAATAATTTTATATTTATTATAGGATATTTAAAAGAATAAATATAAAAAGATAGAATTAGTTAAAAAGTAAGTAACTACTTTATTGGGAAATGAAATTCAATTAAAAAATACTTTACATTTTTTAATGGAGGGAGTACAAGTTTTTTCTAATTTTATAAAGATTATTTTTGTTTTTTAAAAAAGAGAATTTTCTGATGAATAAAAAATAATAAAATAAAAATATTGAATAAATTATGGAAATTAATAGATTTTATTATCAACTAACATTTTGACTGATGAATTTGTATTTTAAATTTAAATCTCACATTTTACATCTCATGTTTAAGATTTATATATTTAAAATTTTTTGTTTCAATAATTTAAAAAATTTTAAATGAAGAAAAGAGACAAGTTGATATTTTAAATAAAAGCAAAAAAATTGGAATCATAAAGTTATATAAAATTTATATAAAATTTTCAATCAGTGAGAGATGGGCACAAGGGTTATAAAAACATTAATAGGGAAAATGTGAATCGAATGAAATATTTGGAGTAAATGAAATTTTAAATAATTAAAATGTAAAATAAATTAAAAAAATAAAAGATGGATATTTAATTTAAATACATAAATTTTTGTGTACCTAAATAGAAAATTTAATCCAAATCAACATTCTCATTAATCTAAACACAACACCGAAGGAATTATTTTATAAGATTTGAGATTGCACGTTTTAAATCATGATTAAAAGGATAAATAATATCATCACGAAAAAAAAAAATTATATACAATTATGTGCGGGGATGTGTGATTGTATTTGTGGGGAGGTTGCTCTCCCATCAGACTACAACATAATGGAAAAGGAACTTGAAGATATGAGAGGTGATTATATCCTCTTCCTCTTTCTTCCATACTATTAAATCTAAATATGGATGGTTTAAATTTGATCTCATACAAAATTATTACTAAAATGTTAAACTATAAAAAAAAAGGTCAAGAATTAAATTCAAACTGTTAAAATTTAATTTGAACAATTTAAAATTATAGTAAACACAATAAAAAGATAGATAGTAATAGAGACTACATGGTAATCTTATGGTTAGAAAAGGAAGAGGAGTGAAGGGGGATGTAAAGAGTTGATGATATTTATATATATATATATATATAGGGAGAGCTGATTGCAAATGCTTCAAATACCAAAGCCAACACACCTATTTCAAATCAGTATATTGTACAGGCCTAGTCGGGCAGAATCATAATGGTGACAAAACTCTCAACAAATATTTAACACAACTGAATACCCAAAACTCGAATTTTAGACCATCAGTTAACACAATCCAACCCATTACCAGTTGAGCTACACATTCATTGGTCAATATATTGTAATTTCTAATAAGCAATTTATGGTATTTTAATGGATCATATATTTCCAATCCATACAAATATTTCGAGGTAAAAACGTAAATACGGATCAACAGGAAGTAATGGCAGCTTAGCATGTCAAGTTCAAGCTCCAAATCAATCCCAACTTCTGAAATATTTACATATAGGAATTCAGTTCAAGCAAGAAATGCAATAGCCGAAGGGTATAATACACCCTAATAAATATAATTATGCACATTTAAAAATCAAAGACATGATTTATGAGCCACAAATAAAAAGCAAAGACACGGTTTTCAAATCAAAAGAGTGATTTTGCTAGTAAACCATATGTACCATTTTGACACAATGCATGGCATGGAATGGGAAGATACGGCAACAGCAGCTTTGCATGCCAACTTCAAGACACCAAATCAATCCTCAATTTCTCAAATTCGCATATAGAAACTCAAATTAAGCATCATTTGTCAACAAGCTTTGTGCGAATGCTTACAATAAAAACTTGCCAAACAAATATATTTAGCGTAAGAGTAGGAGTACATTCTAAATGCCACCAAATCAAACTAAGCATCAAAAGAGTAGGAGTACAATTTATCTAGTAGGCCAAATATATCATTTTTAACACAACGTACCTTTGTATTTCAAGTTCATGGCTCCAAATTTGTCAAAATTTTCTCATCTTTGTATACAAGCATTCAAAATAACGAAAAAACGATGCAATAGTTATCAAGCTGTACAAGTGTGCAAACATGAGCAATTTGCCAAGACACTCATGTAAAGGGGCTACAAACAGCACATGATAAGTCCAAACTGAAAAGGAAAAGGAGGAATTCATTGCATATACAAATTCAAATACCAAAGCAAGGAAATCATCAAAATATTGTCAATTCTGAGATAAGCGGCATATGCAACATTTTTGAAGGATATGAAGACATGCATGTGATGAAAATTAAGGCAGTTTGCATGTATCAAGTTTAAACCTCTTAATCAGTTTCAATTTTCCCACAATAAAACAATGCATCCAGATCATGGATCGAATGAGACTGATCATAAATCTTCGCAAGTGTGCTTACAAGAGCAACATGTAAAATAAGGATATACATGACATTTCTAAAATAAATCACATCTGCTATTTTGAAGGATTTGAAAACATGCACGCAATGAAAATTAAGATAACCTTGCTGTCAAGTTCAGACCTCTTGTTCAACAAAATTTTCTCACAATCAGACAAGGGCATCAAAATCAAACATCAAATGATATAATGATCATCAATCTTTGCAAGTGTACTTACAAAAAGAACTTGTCAAATAAGGATACATTTAGAAAAAATATGAAAGGAGTACAAGCAAAAAAAGACAGATTAAACTGAAACGCAAAAGTAAAGTCACTTTCAATATATTTATGCATATTTAGATTAAGCATCAAATCATATAATAGTCAATGAACCTCGTGAGAGTTCATTAAAGGTCCTGTGGTGAAATGCCAAAGCAAGGACATCAATTTTAAATCAAAATACTATCATTTGTCTTGCAAGCAAAATATACTAATGTAGCAAAACACAAGGCAGCTTTCTATTCACTAATCAAGGCTCCGAATCAGTCTCAACTATCCTGCACTTATATATGAACATTCATAAAAAGTAACAAATGATTTGTGGAAAAAAAGCTTCTCAAAGGTGCATAAAGAAGAAATTAGCCTACGAAGGACATATATGTAGCACGTTAGTATGGGAGCTATCAGCTATGAGTAGCAAAGACTCAGAGAGTCTATGCTGAAGAGGAAAAGTGAACCCTTATAATTACATTTATGTACATACAGATTATGCATCAAATGTTACAAACATCACTATGCCTTGTAGAAGTATATTAATATATAAATTCGAATACCAAAAAAATTATTACATAAGCCATATATGAGATTCCAAAGGGTCCAAAGAGATCCACGTAAGAAAAATTAGGGAACATTGGCATGTCATGTTCAATCATCTTAATCAATCTCACCTTTCCCAAAAATGGGCAAGGGCAACCAAATAAAGCATCAAATGATGCAACCATCATCAATCCTTACAACTGTGCTTACAATAGAAATTTGTCAAATAAAAATGTTTTACAAAATCAAATATGTGAGAGATACAATGCAACAAAGACTAGTAGAGTTTAAGCAGAAAGCAAAAGTAGAACCACATTAAATAAAAATATTTATGAACATTTAGATTGAGGAACAAGTCATATAATCATTACCGAACCACATATAAGTGCATTAAAGGTCTGCAGTCAAATGTAAAAGGATATCAATTTTAAATCAAAATACGACCATTTGTCTAGTAGGAAAAATATACGAAGTGAGAAAACACAAGACATATTTCATGTTCAAAGCTCCAAATCAGTCTCAATTATCCTGCATTTACATATGAGCATTCATAATACCCAATGAATGATGCTGTTGACATCAAGCTTTTCAAAAGTTCACACAGAAGAAATTTGCCACTGAAGGACATGCATTAACAAACCATACAGGTCACAAGCAACAGAGACACAAAGTCTAAGCTGAAGAGAAAAAGTAGACCCCCTACGATTACATTTATGCACATTTAGATTAGGCTACAAAAGAAACAAAAGTCAGTGAGCTTCATAGGATTGCATTGCAAACATAAATTTGAATATCAAATAAGGAAAACTATTTTCAATCAAAATATTGATATTTTCTAGATAAGCAACATATGATATTTTGAACGGTCCAAAGACAAGCATGTAAGAAAAACTACACTTTTGCATGTTACATTCAATCAATCTTTTCAAGTGTGGTTTAAAAAGAAACTTGTCATATTCAAGCCTCTTAATCAATTCTCACTTTTCCAACAATTGACCAAATCAAATATCAAATGATGCATCGATCATCAACCTTCACAAGTGTGCTTATAAGAAAAATTTATCATATTCAAACCTCTTAATCAATCCCACTTTTCCCAAAAAATCAGACAAGGGAAACCAAATCAAGAACCAAATGATGCAATGATCAATAATCTTTGCAAGTATGCTTCAAAAAACAAAATTGTCAAATAAAAATTGGTTAGCAAATATTTGAGACAACTGCAATGCAATCATGCAACAAAGACATGAAGAGTCTAAGCTGATAAGAAAAAGTAGAATACCATTAAATGTATTTATGCACATTTATATTTAGCATCAAATCATATAATTATCACTGAGCCTAATTGAAGTGCATTGAACGTCCATAAAAAAATATGACAACGTAAGGACATCATTTTTAAATCAAAATACCACCATTGTACAGTAAGCCAAAAACACGAATGTCAGAAAAAATAAGGCACCTTTGTATTTCCATTTCAAGCCTCAATTATCCTGAATTTATATATGAGCATTCATGATACACAATGAATGATGCCATGGGCATCAAAGCTTTTCAAAAATGCATACAGAGGAAATTTGCCAGCGAAGGAAACACACGCACCCCAATCATGTAAGGGTGTTACAACTAACAAAGACATGGAGAGTTTAAGCTTAAGAGGAAAGTAGACCCCCCAAATGATTACATTTATGCACATTAAGATTAGGCAACAAATGATGCAAACGTCAATGAGCCTTGTAGGAGTACATTGTATATATAAATTAGAATACCAAATAAAGGACATAAATTTAAAATCAAAATATTACAATTTATAGATAAGCCACGTATGATATTTCGGAGGGTCCAAAGACAAGCATGAAACAAAAACTACATAAATTTGCATGTCATATTCAAGCATCATAATCAGTCCCTCCTTTCTCATAGTCAGACAAGTGCAATCAAATCAAGCATCAAATGATGCAACAATAACCAATCTTTTCATGTGTGAATAAATAAGAAACATGTCATATTGAAGCATCCTAATAAATCCCCACTTTCCCACAATCAAATAAGGGCAACCAAATCAAGCATCAAATGATACATTGATCATCGATCTTTGCAAGTGTGCTCAAAAGAGAAATTTGTCATCTTCAAGCCTCTTGATCAATCCCACTTTTCGCACAATCAAATAAAGGCAACCAAATCAAGCATCAAATGATGCTTCAATCATCAATCATTGAAAGTGTGCTTATACGAGAACCTCATAATATTCCACTCTATATCCACTTTTCCCACAATTGGACAAGGGCAACCAAATCAAGCATTAAATGACATAACGAAAAAAAAAACTTTGCTAGTATGCTTCCAAGAAATATTTGTCAAATAAAATATATTTAGTAAAATTTGAGAGGACTGCAATGTAAAAAGGACATGGAGAATCCAAGCTAAAAAGAGAAAGTAGAATTCCATTAAATATATTCATGCAGATTTATATTTGGCATCAAATCATAAAAATTTCATTGAGCCTTATTGTAGAACATTGAAGGTCCAAAATGAAATATGAAAAAGTAAGGACATCATTTTTAAATCAAAATACCATCGTTTGTATAGTAGGCCAAAAACACAAATGTCAAAAAACACAAAGCAACTTTGATTTCTTGTTCAAGGGTTCAAATTAGTCTCAATTATCCTGCATTTATATATGAGCATTAATAATACGTAACGAATGATATTGTGGGCATCAAGCTTTTCAAAAGCGCACACAAAACAAATTTGCCATTGAAGGACATATATAAACAAGCCATACATGTAAGGGGGTTACAAGCAACAAAGACATGGAAAGTCTAAGCTGAAGAGAAACAGTAGACCCCCTATGATTACATTTATGCACATTCAGATTAGGCAACAAATGATACAAACACCATTGAGCCTCGTAGGAGTGCACTGCATATATAAATTAGAATACCACTTCAAGGACATAAATTTTAAATCAAAATATTACAATTTTTAAATAAGCCACATGATATTCCAAAGGGCCTGAAGACAAGCATCAATCTCTTCATGTGTGAATAAAAGAGAAACTTGTCATTACAATCAAAAAAACAGAGAGAGAGAGAGAGAGAGAGAGACTTGTTATAATGAAGCCTCCTAATAAATCCCCACTTCCCCACATCGAATAAGGTCAACCAAATCAAGCATAAAATGATGCATCGATCATTGATCTTTGCAAGTGTGCTTATAAGAGAAATTTTTCAAATTCAAGCCTCTTGATCAATCCCACTTTTCCCACAATCAAATAAGGGCAACAAAATAAAGCATCAAAAGATGCATCAAACATCAATCTTTGAAAGTGTGCTTATAAAAAACTTTGCCATATTCGAGCCTCTTAATCAATCCCACTTTTCCCAATATCAGACCAGGCAACAAAATCAAGCATCAAATGATGCAACGATAAATAATCTTTGTGAGTATGCTTCCGAATATTTGTCACATAAAAAATATATTTAGCAAAAATTTGAGAGGACTACAATGCAAAAAAGATGAGGAGAATCTAAGCCAAAAAAAATGAAAGTAGAATCCCATTAAATATATTTATGCACATTTATATTTGGCATCAAATCATATAAATTTTGATGAGCTTTATTTGGAGTGCATTAAAGGTCCATAATGAAAATGACAAAGTAAGGTCATCATAAATCAAAATACAACCATTTGTATAGAAGGCCGAAAACACAAGGCAACTTTTAATTTCTTATTCAAGGCACCAAATCATTCTCAATTATCCACATTTAAATATGAGCATTAATAATTCGTAATGAAAGATGTTGTGAGCATCAAGCTTTTCAAAAGTGCACATAAAACAAATTTGCCGTTGAAGGACATGCATATACAAACCATACATGTAAGGGGTTTACAAAGACACTAAGTCTAAGGTTAACAGGAAACGTAGAACCCCTATGATTACATTTATACACATTCAGATTAGGCAACAGATGATACAAACGTCATTGAGCCTCGTAGAACTGCATTGCATATATAAATTAGAATACCAAATGAAGGCCATAAATTTTAAATAAAAATATTACAATTTTTAGATAACCACATGATATTCCGAAGGGTCCGAAAACATATGACCAAACCCACTTTTCTCACAATCAGACGAGGCAAGCAAATCAAGCATCAAATGATGCGACAATTATCAATCTTTTCATGTGTAAATAAAAGAGAAACTTGTCACACTGAAGCCTCTTAATAAATCCCCACTTTCCCACAGTCAAATAAGAGCAACCAAATCAAGTATCAAATGATGCATCGATCATCAATCTTTGTAAGTGTGCTTAGAAGAGAAATTTGTCATATTCAAGTCTCTAAAACAATCCCACTTTTCCCACAATCGAATAAGCAATCAAGTCAAGCATCAAAAGATGCATCGAACATCAATCTTTGAAAGTGTGCTTATAAGATAACTTCGTCATATTCGAGCCTCTTAATCAATCCCACTTTTCGCACAATCAAACCAAGGCAACCAAATCAAGCATTGAATGATGCAATGATAAATAATCTTTGAAAGTATACTTCCAAGAATATTGTCAAATAAAAATATATTTAGCAAAAAATTTGAGAGGACTACAATGCCAAAAAGACATGGAGAGTCTAAGCTAAAAAGAGAAAGTAGAATCCCATTAAATATATTTATGCACATTTATATTTGGCATCAAATCATACAAATTTCATTGAGCCTTATCGCAGTGCATTAAAGGTCCATAGTAAAAAAAATGGCATAGTAAGGACATCATTTTTAAATCAAAATACCACCACTTGTAAAAAGCACAAGGCAACTTTGTATTTCCTATTCAAGGCTCCAAATCAATCTCAATTATCCTGCATTATATATGATTCATAATACACAATGAATGATGTTGTGGGCATCAAGCTTTCCCAAAGTGCATACAGAAGAAATTTACCACTGAAGGATATACATACAAACCATACATGTAAGGGGTTTACAAGCAGCAAAGACACAGATAGTCTAAGCTGAAGAGAAAAAGTAGACCCTCTATGATTACATTTATGCACATTTAGATTAGGCAACAAATGATACAAACATCAATGAGCCTCATAGAAGTGCATTGCATATATAAAATTAGAATACCAAACCAAGGACAACTATTTTCAATCAAAATATTAATATTTCTAGATAAGCAATATATGATATTTTGAATGGTCTAAAGACAAGCATGTAAGAAAAGCTACACACCTTTGCATGTCACATTCAAGCATCTTAATCAATCCCATTTTTCTTACAATATAACAAGGGAATCCAAATCAAGCATCAAATGATGCAATGATCATGAATCTTTACAAGTGTGCTTATAAAAGAAATCTGTCAAACCAAGATATATTTAGCAAATATGTGAGAGGGCTACAATGCATCAATGACATGAAGAGTTTAAGTTGAAAAGCAAAAGTGGAACTCCTTTAAGTATATTTAAGCACAATTAGATTAGGTATCAAATCATATAATTGTCATTGAACCTTGTAGGAGTGCATTAAAAGTTCGTGGTCAAATGCCAAAGCAAGGACATCTCTTTTAAATCAAAATACTACCATTTGTCTAGTAGGCCAAATACTAATGTAACCAAACATAAGGCGGCGTTGTATTTCATGTTCAAGGCTCCGAATCAATCTCAATTATCACTCATTTATATATAAGCATTCATAATAAGCAATGAATGATGTAGTGGACTTCAAGCTTTTCAAAGGTGCACACAGAAGAAATTTTGCCAACAAAAGACACACACACACACACACACACAGCATGCAAGTAAGGGGGCTGTGAGCACCGCAAAGACAAGAGTCTAAATTTGAAAAGGAAAACTGGAAAAGCATACCCCTATTGTTACATTTGAACACTGCTTCAAATGATACAAATGTCACTAAGCCTAGTAGGAGTGCATTATAGAAACAAGTTCCAATACCAGAGCAAGGATATCTTTTTCAAATCAAAGGCCTGTCATTTCTCTAGAAAGCACATGCGTTGTTCTAAACAAACACAAAGCATTCATTCACAAAAAAAAAAAAAAAAAATTAAGACAGCTTAGCTCGCAAGGTTCATGTAAATTTCTGAATTTCAGATATTTGCTAAAACAAATTTCCCAAATACTACATAATGGAATATAAACAGAAAATGAAAGAACGATATTATTTCAATTGGCAACTGAGATACACAATAGATTTTAACTTGTTAATAAACCCACATATAGTATCTTTTGAAAATATGTAATGATGTGCTTTAGCCTTTAGGCCCAAAAAAATAAATAAATAAATAAATTACGATGCACTTTATTTTGGCACAACCATGTTTGTCATATGTACCATACATTTGTTATGATAAGATTTCTCTATCAAGTCCAACTCTAAATAACCTCTCGATTTGTAATTATAAGATTCTTCCGCAACTGATTCACTTTAAGGGTTAAAACCAAACTGGATAGGAAATGTTATCAAGCGATTACTCGTAAACCAAACACATTAAG